>NW_006922256.1:320063-330779 GCF_000298275.1 Orycteropus afer afer | reverse complement strand
CACTTAACAACAACAACAACAACAACTTTCTCTCTCCAACTAAATCCCACATATACATCAGACTAATCCTCGAAAACATCACTTTTCTTATCTTATTCCTTTAGCCAAGCTGCCCAGTCATGCTCAGAGCTCATTTATAATCAATGAACTCCACAATTTGAATGCTATCATTATTAATCTCATTATTCTGTAGCCCATATTCATTCTGTTTCAGGAACACCTCACTGTCCCCACTTACAAAATGATTATTTCTGCCTTGCTAATTTTCTTATCCACCACCCTTCTGTTAGTTTGTCATATGATGATGGCTTGCATGTTGCTGTGATGCTGAAAGCTCTGTCACCAGTATTCCAAATACCAGCAGGGTCACTTCAGAACTAATGTGCGCCTGACCCGAGCCATAATATTTTCAGTTGCCTCATATGCATGTGAAAGCTGGACAATGGAATTAGGAAGACCACAGAAGAATTGATGTCTTTGAATTATAGTATTGGCAAAGAATTTTGAATATACAATAAATCTGATCAGCAACAATTTGTAAGGTGATTAAAAGATAGATAGAACCGAGGATGACATCAGGAGTAAAAGAAAAGTCATGGGAAAGTGGTAGTAATGTTGAGGCAAGTGGGAAGTTCAAAAAAGAAACTGGTTTGTAGAGAACAGTGATGTTTATAATATTTTAGCAATGCTGTGTCTGAAGTGAAAATAGTATATGCAAATTGTCCTATAGACAGTTAGAATTAGAAATGCATGACTCAGACAAGAGATCAGTACTAGATAGCTTTGAGAAATAGCTCTGTATAGTCAACAGCCAAAGCTATGCCAGTAGATACTGAGTGAGTTAGAGAAACAAAGAATGGGGTGCAGTTGGGTCTTGGAGAATTCTTTAATACCAGTATTTTTGTAGATGTATTTTCATTGCAATAGAATTTAATTTGGTATTTTAAAATCGTATACTTAAATGCACGTTCCTTTTTAAAAAGTACTTATATAATTGGTGGAAAATAAGCAATATATTTGTGTTAGACTGGGTTCTCTAGAGAAACAAAACCAGTAAAGCTTATATATATGTATATATAGAGAAATTTATCTTACGAAAATGCTCACACACTTATAGAAGCTGGCAGGTCCAAAGTATCTGGATCAAACATCAAGCTGGAGGTTTTCCCAACTCTTGCAGCCACAGGGGCTGAAGAGCTCAAGACTGGCAGGCAGTACACTGGCTGTTGACTCCAACAAATGATGAATCCAAGATCTCCAGGCTGAATGGTGGATTGTTCACTCATGGACAGATGTAGGCAGCACAACAGAATCCCAATCCACAGAAGAATGTCTCTCTTCCCAGGATGTCCATAGATATACTGGAAGCAGTCCACACCCCTAGGGAAACTCCCTTTCAACAGATTGGCTGCTCATAACATAATCATCTGATCCCATCATGGGAATAACCACCTCACAACAGCTTAAACCACACAGAATTGTGGTCCAGCCAAGTTGACACACAGCTCCAATTATCACAATATTGAAATGTGTAAAAATGTGACTTAATCTTCTATTGATGATTATTTCCTCATCTTAAAAATCCAAAACCAAACTCACTGCCATCGAGTTGATTTCACCTCATAGAGACCCTGCCTTGAGTTTTTGAGGCAGTGTTACTATAGTAGATTGCACAACCTTTCTTCCGAGGAGTGACTGGTGGGTTTAAACTGCCAGCCTTCTGGTTACAGTCAAATGCCTTAGGCACTAGGCAATGCTGAAATAATGCTGCGCATCAAAACTAGAGTCAGGAGTCATGGAATCATCTCCTATTCTATCAGTTGGCTGCTAATTAATGCTAACTCAGTTTCTGACCTCTTAGGACAGCCACTTCTTGGAAGTAAGATGGGGCAATCTACTTCTGTAGAGATACTGCCTTGGAAAACCAAAGAGGGGTGGCTATGAGTGAGAACCACCTTGACGGCAGTGAGTGAGTTGTTGCTTTTTAATTCATGTGTTGTTATTGTTATGTGTCAGACCCCACTCATAGCGACCCTCCTTGGGTTTCTGAGGTGGTATCACTATGGAAGTAGATTGCCCATTCTTCCTTCTGAGGAGTAGCACTACGCTACCAGAGATCCCTTTTAATTCATTATCCTTAAAAATATGAAGTACTCACTAAGCATGTAGGTGAAAAATCACATCTTTTTACAAAAGCATATATTTTACAAAAACATAGATTGCCCAGTCTTCCTTCCAAGGAGTGGCTGGTGGGTTTGAGCCACCAGACTTCTGGTTAGCTGTCAAATGCCTTAGGCACTATGCCACAAAGTAGTAAGTTATTAAATTTAAAAAATAAGTGTATATATAAAGTTTTCAGTGGCCAGTTTTTTCAGAAGTGGATGGCCCTATCCTTCCCAGTCTGTCTTAGTCTGAAAGCTTGGCTGAAACCTGTCCATCATGGGTGACTCTACTAGTATTTGAAATACCAGTGGCATAGCTTCCAGCTTCACAGGAACATGCAAACCACCACAATACAACAAAATGAAAGATGAGTATTGTATCCTACTGTACATAAGGTTGCTGTAACTCAGAGCCAACTTGATGACACCTAACAACAACAACCATGATATCCTTCCAGGGACTGGTCCCTTCTGACAACATGACCAATCAATCAAAAGATTATTGTCTTTAAGATTTCAGAAAGCCAAAGGAGGCATTGTCCAGTCTAGGTAATAGGAGTTTTCTTCTCAGCCAAGGAAGAAGGTTAACAGCTTGCAATGGTATGATGTTTCAATTCTGACCATGTATATTCCTCAAGAACTTACCTGTGCTGGAGAGAGTCTTAGCAACAGCAGAAATGTCTTCAAGATATAGGATCATGGTCACAGTAGATTACGTTTAGCATGTATTCCCTCATTCCCTTCACCCATGTTGTTGTTGTTATATGCCATCAAGTCAGACCCAACTCACAGCGACCCCTCCTTGGGTTTCCAAGGTGGTATCACTATGGAAGTAGATTGCCCAGCCTTCCTTCTGTGGAGTGGCTGGTGGGTTTGAACTGCCAGCCTTCTGGTTAGCAGTCAAGTGCCTTGGCACTACGCTACCAGAGCTCCTATGGAGCTCCCTTCAGCCATGGAACTTGTTTTAGCCTCATGATTGATCAAAAGCCCTTTCCACTCCATTTTGGCCTCAGCCATATGACTTGCTTTGGCCAATGGGATCTTAGCAGAAATTATGCTAAATGAGGTTGGAAAATTGCATCAGCAATTGAGTTTGCCCTCTTGCATTTCTGCCATCACAGAGCATGAGCTTCCCTTAGGAAGCTCTTATTCCTTCCACCTGTGGAATTAACACACCTGTAGTACACCTGAGCCCAACCCACAGGAAGATGCCAAGCCTTACTGGATACAGGCTCACAGCAGGCCAGCCAAACCCAATCTAAATGAACCAATCTTCAACCCACCCATGGAGATAAGTGATAATAAATGATTATGGCTTTAAGTCACAAACTTTGGGGAAATTTACTACACAGCCTTATTGTGGCAATTGGTAACTAATAATACAGGATTGTTCTTCATTGCAGATACTATTAATTGTACTGTCTAGTAACCACTCTGCCAATCTTTGTGCAGGTACAGAAGGAGACAATGTTCCTACCTTTAAGGAATTTGCAGTCTAGTTTGGAAGAGAAGACAAAAGCATATTTTAAAATTGGAAAATGATGCAAAGCAGTATATATCTAAGTGCTGAGTAATATAGCATTAAAAGTTGTAAAAAGAGCACAACCAGGGATTCAGAGAAACATAGATCTTGGTCCTAGCTAGACCATAGATTACATAATGTTCTGGGGTTTCTGTTTTCTCAAACGTAAAATGAGTGTTGGGAGCTTAGTAGCTCTGCGGTGACTTCCAGCTCCAAAAGTGCAAGATTTTTTGGTTATTCAGAAGACTGACTCAAACAGGATCAACCTCAAAGAGGTAGGGCATAGTCATGGAGTGATATAGCACAGAGTGCTAGGTTTCCAAAAATGGACTGACTTTAGATAAGGTTGGTATAAAAAAAAACACAAAAGAAATTGTGTGAATAAAGGGTCAGAGCATAAATCATGTAAGATCTGTGCCAGGAGAGAAAAGAGAATAATGCCAAACAATGTAGACTACTATGTTGTAGCTAAGGAGCTCTGGTGGTGTAGTGGTTAAGGAATTTGGCTGCTAACCAAAAGGTCAGTGGTTTGAATCCACCAGCTGCTCTGCAGAAGAGGGATAGGGCCATCTGCCTCCATAAAGATTTACAATCTTGGAAACCCATTGGGCATCACTATGAGTCCGAATGGACTCTTTGGCAGTGAGTTTATGCTGTAAGCTACCCAGTACAGGGGAGCTCTGGTAGCGTAGTGCCTAAGGCACTTGACTGCTAACCAGAAGACTGGCGGTTCAAACCCACCAGCCACTCCTCTGAAGGAAGATGGGGCAATCAACTTCTGTAGTGATACCGCCTTGGAAACCCAAGGAGGGGTCACTATGAGTCAGATCTGACTCGAGGACACATAACAACAATAACAACAACCCAGTACAGATATAAGTTGCTTAATGTCTGTTCCAGCAATATCTGACTACATGTATGTCTGTGGTCCCATAGGTTTTTTTGTTTTTAAAGGAAAAATCTCTCTCCTTTTTTCATTATTTCTCCCTAACAATTTTAGAAGGAGCTCTTGTGGTGCAGTGCCTAAGGCATTTGACTGCTAACCAGAAGGTTGGAGATTCAAACCCACAAGCCACTCCACAGAAGGAAGACCCAATTAACTACTTCTGTAAAGATTTACTGCCTCCAAACTGAGACTCTGGACCATGGGTGGGATAGAGGCAGGTGAGGCAAAGGACATGGCTTTAGGCACAGTCTTTCTGGCTTTGTCCAGTAAGCAGATGGTGGCAGAGTGGTGGGGCTTGGGGTGCTCAGGCGGGTAGAAAACTGGTGGAGTTGGGTGCATTCTGTGCCCTTCCCACTCTTCCTCTCACTCTGCTCCAGTTCTTTCCCTCTCAGGTGATGTTGCCACTGCCAGTGACACTTCCTCTAGCCTCCATCAGCAACTCCAGCAGCAGCAGTGGCTGCGATGGCAATGAGGACAACCAGAAGTAGCCTCCCATAGGTTTTAATATGATGTTTGCACAACATCCAAATCACAACATCTTATTTCACAGAATGTGTCCTGGACACTAAGTGATGTATACCTGTACTTGTTATTGCCAAATGAAACCACCTGATAGCACTTTCTTTCAAGATTTAAAACATATTCAATGTTAAGGATCTTTCTTTAAAAAAAAAAACCAAAGCGACCCCTCCTTGGGTTTCCAAGGCAGTATCTCTATGGAAGTAGATTGCCCAATCTTCCTTCCGAGGAGTGGCTGGTGGGTTTGAACCTCCAGCCTTCTGATCAGCAGTCAAATGCCTTAGGCACTACACACCAGAGCTCCCAAGGATTCTTCTACCACACTTTTTTTAAGCACTGCAGTCCTTATATTGTCCTTCAAAAACACTTAAATATTAACTATTTTAATATTAAATATTTTGACTCCATGACAAATCCACACAGTATAATCAGAAGTCATGTCTTATACTCAATAAATAGCCTATTAGTTTGAAAAAAAAATCAATATGGATTGCCTCATAAACAACTTCACTCTATGAATCACTAGAGATACTCAAGAAAACCATAATGAAGTCATGAACTATACTCTAGCTGTATTCTCACTGTGTGGTGGCACAGTCTTAAAAGTCCTGATGTTGTTAGCTGCTGTTGACACTCAACACATGGTGACCTCATGCACAACAGAAGGAAATGCTGCCTGGTCCCGCACCATTCTCTTGACCAGTGTGGATCAGACCATTGTGATCTATAGGGTTTTCATTATCTGATTTTTGGAATTAGATTACCAGGTCTTTCTTTCTACTTTGTCTTATCTGTAAGTGCCTCTAAAACCTGTTCAGTGTCATAGCAACATGCAAGCCTCCACTGATGGCTTGGCCTGGAATAGAACCCAGATCTCCCACATGGAAGGTAAGAATTCTACCACTGAACCACAAATGCCCCCTAGAGTATCCTATCAAAGATTGAATTCAAGTGCTCAGGGGGAAAAAAAAAAGAACATTTGTTTCTTGTTGTTATTACTTGCCTTTGGAGATGAATTTAGGATAAAGGCTGCTTTCAAAATGTAACAAATGTCCCAGGGATTTTCCTCTAAGTTTAATTTTGTGTGCCACTGATCCCCACCTGCAGTCTCCTTGAGAGAGAAATCTTTCCAAATGCCTTCTCTTTACACAGTCAGTAGGAATTTTGACTTGGTCTCTCTACCAAGCACTGCAGTTTTCTAAACTTAGTAAGTAAAACTTTTTGTCAATCTACCAAGAAAAAAGTTTTCTTTCTTTCTTTCTTTTTTTTTTTTTTTAAGTAGTGGTTTCATTTGGCAATAACAAGTACAAGTATGCATCACTTAGTGTCCAGCACACATTCTGTGAAATAAGATATTGTGATTTGGATGTTGTGCAAACACTGTATTAAAACCTGTGGGAGCCTGCTTCTGGTTGTCACTGCTGCCACTGCTGCTGCTGGAAGTGCTGGTGGAGGCCAGAGGAACTGGCACTGGCAGCAGCAACATCACCTCGGAAGGAAGGTTGGGCAATCTACTTCCGTAGTGATACTGCCTCGGAAACCCAAGGAAGGGTCGCTATGAGTCGGGTCCGACTCAATGGCACATAACAACAACAACAACAAAGGAACAATATGACATGAAAAGTCATTGGACAGAAGTTTTGTTTTCTCTATTCAATGCAGGCCTATGAATAATAACTGATTTTGTGAATATGCCTACACAAATATGATAATTAGAATATGCATATATAACTTATTTCTTAATATTCTATCACTTCATTTACAAATTGCTAACTCACAATTTTAAAAGTAGTATGAATTGTCTCTCTACCAAGCACTGTGGTTTTCTAAACTTAGTAAGTAAAACTTTTTGTCACTCTACCAAGAAAAAACTTTTCTTTTTTTAGACGCTACCTGATATTGGATCTTCAAAGCGGACTTACAGTAGCACTTGCAAAGCACACTCTGCAGGGAAAGGGGTGTGGGTGGATATGTATAAACACACCTCTGTGCTCTTCTTTGAAATTATACTTGTAAAAGTTATTACAGAGGAAATCCCCTGTGGATGACTAATACTTAAACTGAATAAATATCTCACACACCATAGGAATCATAGAAGCGACACTGAGGAAGACAGCCAAATAACCTCTCCTACACTCCTGAGTAAGGCAACCAAAGATGTTCATTAATCATTGCTCACTGAACAGTGATGAAAGACTACTTGTCTTTTTGATTAACATAATAAGAAAATAAGAACTACCAACAAGTCCTCTTTTCATGTATAATGCCACGTATAGTAGATTTGGCAAGAGGAAAGGGAGGAAGTTCTGTTGATTGCTGTATTACTATAACCATAAGCAGCTAAAATACTAAGTCTCAGTAATTAACATGGATTGCTACATAGGTTAATTACTTCTTTCTTTACATATTTTCATTTTGCTATATTTTTGATAAGGAACTAATTAAATAGTATAATTATATTATTGCCATTCCTTTAGTTTTGAGAAGGAATTTTGGTAGCACAGTGACTAAGGCATATGACTGCTAACCAAAAGGTTGGTGGTTCAAACCCACCAGCCACTCCGCAGAAGCAAGACTGGGCAACCTATTTCCATAAAGAGTTACTGCCTCAGAAACACAATGGGGTGACTATGAGTCAGAATCAACTTGATGGTAGTGGGGTTTTTTTTGTTTTTGTTTTTGTTTTTTTTAGTTTTGAGGGTATGAGTTGTTAGTTGCTGTCAAGTCAATTCCAACTCATGGTGACCTTAGGTGTGCAGAATAGGATTTTCCATAGGATGTTCAAGGCTGTTACCTTTTGGAAGCAGATATGAGAATTATGCATAACTTAGAAGTCTAAGCAGGGATATATTTGAGAAATTAGCTAGATATCCATGAGCTAAAAGATACCAGTGACAGAAATAAAAGTTAGGCAATAGATCGGAAGCTAACATTTAAAGTCAAGTATCACACAGAGATGTTAGCAATGAAGGTAAAGATAAAAATCTGTGTGTCTCAAAATTGAACGTACAAGCACTCCTCCCAGGAATCTTAATAAAAGGAAGAATCTGACTCAGTAGCTCTGGGCTAGGACATGAAATTCTGCATTTTAAAAAGTTCTCAGGTGATGTTAATTCTGGTAGTCCATGGACCAAATTTGAATACCAAGAATTTAGTCTACCTAGAAGGAGGGCTATCAAGAAGTCTGGAAAGCAGTCTAAGCCCCTGTAAGACCTAGTACTCCAGTCACAATAGTCTAAGGATACCTTATGCCTCAGCCATGATGTTTTGTATCCCTGCTTCTTGCCAACCCAGGAATTAATTCCAGGACATAGAGAGCCGAAAGCCCATACAGGAAAGCAGGTTAGCCATGCCGGGGTAAGTAAGTACAACAGATTAGAAGAGTTTGTAGGGAGAAACATAAGGGCAATACGAATGTGTAGCCACACAATTATATTTCACTGACTCTCAAATTCTATTCTTAGTAGGGCCCTAGAAATTCAGTATAACTTTGATACATGTTGGACAAAACAACTTTGAGTAAACTTCATTCACTTATTTAATTTAATGTGATTAAGGAATATTTATATAGGTAGTTTGCAGAGTGGTTAACAGTCTAGAGATCCTGGAACCAGACCAGCAGGGTTTTAATTCTGACTCTAACATCTACCAGCTATGTAACACAAATCAAGTTACTTAACTTCTCTGAGCCTCATAGTCCTCAACTGTCAAATGTGGATAATAAGAGCACTTATCTCATAATAATAACCAAATGAAAACATATGAAATTCTTATAAAAGTGCCTGGAATAAAGGAAACAGTAAATGTGTGCTGTTCTAGCAATGCCTTACCCTGAGATTTCTCCAGCCCCCTCTCTAGTAATGCAAGGTTGGCAAGGTTTAGGTCTGCCCATGATAACTTTAAGTGGGAAGTACCAAGCAGAGAGCTAGCACCAGCTGGCCTCTCACATTTGACACCTCTTTTCTTTGTATATCCCAAACCTATTTCAGGAAAGAAATCTATCCTGCTTTCCAGTCATTATATTTCCTTTGCTATTTCTAACACCAATCTTTTCCTCTCCCGTAATTATTAATATATTTTCTGTAACTTTCTAGATATTAGGGCTATGTAGTTAGGATTTTTTATTATTGTTTTAAGATAAAACTTCAGGAGAAAGATTTAGGAATATATACTCTAATATACCTAATTTGTGAACTACTTCTACTATCTCTTCAATTAGACAATTACTTGCCAAATCCAAATTCTAATTGTTCATCATATAATATTCTTTTTTGAATTTGCCTTCTCTCTTACTTGTTTTTCACCTTCCTTCTGAATTATATGGCTGTTACCTCATGATAACAAATAGTTAAGCAACCAAGTACTAGCCAGAAGGGTGGCTGTTCAAACCAACCTAGAGGCACTTTAGAAAATAAGCTTGGTGACCTATTTTCAAAAGCCTTGAAAACCCTGTGGAGCATTCCTACTCTGTATGTATATGTGGTAGCCATGAGTTGAAAATGACTTAATGGCAGCTAACAGAAATAACATCTCATAACTGGTAGGTAAACACAGTTCAATTCTCCCAGTTATACAAAATAGGCATAGAAGGGAAATTCCTCAACACAATAAAGGGTATATGTGCAAAGGCAATGGCCAACATCATTATTAATGGAGAAAGGCTCAAGGCATTCCCCTTATGAACAGGAACGAGAGAAGGGTGCTCTCTATCACCACTTCTATTTAACATTGTATTGGAAGTCCTGGCCAGGGAAATAAGGCAAGAAAAGAAATAAAAGGCATATAAATTCGCAAAGAGGAACTAAAACTATATTTGTGGATGAAATGATCCTGTACATAGAAAAACCAAGGGACTCAATAAAGAAACTACTGGAACTAATAGAGAGTTTCAGCAAAGTGGCAGGATACAAGGTCAACATATAAAAATCAGTTGGATTCCTCTACACCAACAAAGAGTCCTCTGATAAAGAAATAAGGGAAACAATACCATTTACTATAGCTACTAAAAAGATAAAATATCTAGGAATAAACCTCGCCAGAGACACAAAAGACCTAAACAATGAAAACTATAAAAGACTGTTACAACAGACAACAAGGGCACTACATAAATGGAAGAACCTACCTTGTTCATGGACAGGTAGACTGAATATTTTGAAAATGTCAATACTACCTAAAGAAATATATATACATTTTACGCAATCCCGATCCAGATTTCAACAAAATTTTTTAAGGACATGGAAAAACTAATTACTAATTTCATATGGAAAGAGACCTCAGATCAGCAGAGCACTTCTTAAGAAGAAAAACAAAGTGGGAGGTCTCACACTACCAGATCTTAAGAACTACTATATAGCCACAGTAGTCAAATCAGCATGGTATTGGTACAATAATAGATAGACCAATGGAACAGAATCAGAAGTCCAGATATAGACCCATCCATCTATGGACAACTGATCTTTGACAAAGGTCCAAAACCCATTAAATGGGGAAGAGACAGCCTCTTTAACAAATGGTGCTGGCAAAACTGGATATCCACTCCAGAAAAATGAAACAAAACCCATACCTCA
>NW_006922256.1:318245-319820 GCF_000298275.1 Orycteropus afer afer | reverse complement strand
AGAAGAGAAGCTAGATGACTGGGACCTTTTAAAAATTAAATTCTTATGCACATCGAAAGACTTCGTCAAAAGGGTAAAAAGAGAACCTATAGATTGGGAGAAAATATTTACCTGTGACATATCTGATAAAGAACTTATCTCCAAAATCTATAGAAAACTTCAACACCTCAACACCAAAAAGACAAACAACTCAATTCACAAATGGGCAAAAGACTTGAACAGACACTTCACCAAAGAAGATATACAGGCAGCCAACAAACACATGAGAAATTGCTTATGATCATTAATCATTGGAGAGTTGCAAGTCAAAACAACAATGAGATATCATCTCACCCCAGCAATAATAGCAAAGTTCAACAGGTCAGATAGTAACAAATGCTGGTGAGGTTGCAGAGAGACTTGAACTCTTGTGCACTGCTGGTGGGATTGTAAAATGGTACAGCCATTGTAGTAAACAGTATGGCGTTTCCTTAGAAAACTGAAAATAGAAGTACCATTTGACCCAGCAGTTCCATTACCAGGAATACATCCTAAAGAGGTGAGAGATAGTGCATTAACAGACATATGTACACCTATGTTCATTGCAGCACAATTCACTATAGCAAAGAGATGGAAACAACCTAAATGCCCATCAATGGATGAGTGGATAACCAAATTATGGTACATACACACAATGAAATACTATGCTACATTAAAGAACAATGAGGGATATGAGAATCATCTCACAATGTGGATGAACCTGGAGGACGTCATGCTGAGTGAAGTAAGTCAATCACAGAAAGGCAAGTACTGTATGAGCCCATTACTATAAAAAGACAAAGAAGGGTTTGCTTAGGAAAGGGAACTCACTTTGTAGGTTACTGGGATGGGAAGGGAAGAGGAGGGATTAATTTCAAGCTAGTTGGGGCTTACATGCTGATGTGGGTAGGGGAGGTTTATACGGGAAGTATCTGTCACCACCATGATAACATTAAGAAGTGAGAGGACACCAAATTGTGCACATAAGAGATAGACAACAGATGCTAACACCAACCATGTGTCCACAATACTGTATTGCCATTAACACCAAACACCAAGCTACAGATAAACACATAAACACCTGAGTTATCAGACAGGGGTCAGTGAACAGAAGTATACTCTAGACTAAGGACAGATTCAGCTGAGGCTAATCTTTCATAGACATTAGTGATACAAAGTACCTGCAGTCTTTACAGAAACAATAGAAGACAGACACAGAGTAATCCCTCACAGACAACCAGACACTATGGGAGAGAGGGCCAATAGATCTACCGTCTCAGGCAGGTCCATAGTACTGGGGGACACCAGACTCAAATAGCACAAAAAAATACATAAAAACCTTGCTCCACATCCTATATTGGTGAATAGCAACTGGGGTCTTAAAAGCTTTCAAGCAGCCATCTAAGATGCAGCTAATAATCTCCCAGCGTCAAAAGTGAAGTAACCAAACTATGGTACTTATACACAATGGAATACTATGCAACGCTAAAGAATAATGTAGAATCTGCAAAACACCACATAACGTGGATGAACTTGGAGGACATTATGCTGAGTGAA
>NW_006922256.1:299577-316290 GCF_000298275.1 Orycteropus afer afer | reverse complement strand
CTGCTTCATTAAATCTTCCTAAAATCCTACTTTTTGCCAAATTTCTGCTCTTATCAAGAATCCCGTCTTCCGTAGTAAGCCTAAACTCTTTTGCCCACCATAATCTATCCATTGACCTAATCCTACACCCACCCCACCTTTCAAGGAAACAAATTGGGCATCATCCAATTTACCTACCATGTTTTTGTTAGTAGCCATTATCTTTTGCTCTGTTTCACCACTTTTTTTATTTGACTATAATGTCCATAAAACATTCCCAAAGATATGCATGAAGTGCATTTCATGAATTTGACTGACATTTGACTGGGGTATGCACATTTAGAGAAGAAAAACAGAAAGGACTCAAAAATACATTTACCCATATCCTTTCCTCAAAATTATGATTTGAGCTGAAGATTTACACAAAAGTGACATATACCAAAGGATGTCACAGCTTAGAACAAAGTTCTCAAATTGGAAATGGGTTCCATGACTGACATATTGGCCATTGTTTGACCACAGGTCAACATATCTGTGCTGAACATGATCCCTACAACCTGCCTAAGATCACATTACCATGCTACACATGGGTACATAAAGCTGTCAGACTGTTATTTTAGAAGACGTGCAAGGAAGAACATGATGATATGGGTCAACTGCTGCCAGGAATATAGCTTTATGGTGTGATATAGCTATTTAATGGTCCATTGATAGTTCCTCAGGACACCTGAGGTGTTTAAAGCCGTTACCACCCAAGATGTATAAAAGAGCAGTAGTCAAATTAGGTAGCTTTACCTACCTACTTTCAAAGTATTTTTTCAAATATCAAAGCTGCATTGAGTATAATAAATATACTGTTAAAGTTCAAGTACAGAGAAATATTATAAAGGTGGAGAAAAGTTAGCAAAATATTTCTCTATTATATCACTCATATTTATAATTAATAATTGTTATATTATAATTTATATTCTTTTCTTCTTTTGAAATGAGTGACACCATTTCCAATATTTGCTTTCAATTGAGTTTCTATGATAGAACGTATAAGACTGTTTGAAAAAAGAATCACCCCTATTATTACTTTTACAAAAGTTAGTAATTGAAAACTTTTACCTCAGAAGATTTATATATGTATCTAAATAAATCTGTCATTGTTCATCTGAGACATGCAGCATTTAAGTGCAGTTGACACCATGGTCATATACCACCAATGAAGACACATTTACTGCATGCTATTAGGCTCTATTTTTTTATCTTAAATCTCAACCTAAATTCAAATAGAAAGAAGAGGTACAGAAAGGAAGAAAGGGGCACAGTGGAAAAAGGTACAAAAGGAACTAAAATAACACATATTGAGTACTCTTATATGCACTACATGGTTTATCACATTTCTTAACATAATCTATGTCCAGCTCTTAAACTTAAAGGAATACATCTAAATAACTCACGAATTTTAATTCCTATTTGAATCATTCATGCTTCAAATTCCAGCAGCTCTGGTCATTACTCTGCTCCTCATTGGCATTTGCTACTCAGTTCCCCAAAAGAAATGCAAACTGTTTATGATATATTCATCCACATTTGTTTTAAGCCAACTTATTTTATGGGACTTTATTGTTCATGTACACTTTTTTAAAAAAATATTATAAGAACAAATCAGTTTTTCATTCAACAATTCACACACATTTTGTTTCACATCATTGACTACAATCCCTTCAATGTAACATCACTCCTCCCACTTCCTCTCTGTGTTTCTCATTTCCATTCCTTCTTCTCTTCTAACCCTTCCTGCCTTCAGAACTTTGTTCCTGGGCAAATGCTGCCCCACCTCTATTTTTTTAATCTCAGATAGTTGATTGTTCTAAGGAATACGTACCTTCCTTAGAATTATTTTTCATCTCGTAGATCTGTCTATTGTTTGATTGATATTCATGTAAATTTTTTATATCAATGCTTCTAGGTTAATAGGAGCTCTGGTAGCATAGTGGCTAAGGTATGTGACTGCTGACCAGAAGGGTAGCGGTTCAAACCCACCAGCCACTCCTCGGAAGGAAGGTTGGACAATCTACTTCCGTAGTGATAACTGCCTCAGAAACCCAAGGAGGGGTTGCTATGAGTCAGGTCCAACTCAATGGCAAATAACAACAACAACAACAACTAGGCTAATAGATGATGTTTGGCATAAATTTTATATTAAAGTAATTTAAATAAGATTTTCTGACTATAAGATCAGAAATAATAAATGCTTCAAGTTTAAAACAGCATTGCATTAAAGCCTGTAACACAGCCTCCCCTATTACTTAACAAGGAGTATGGGTAGTGGAAACAGTTAAGCACTCAACTACTAGCCAAAAGGCTGATGAATCAAACCCACTCAGAGGTACGTTGGGGATAGGCATGGTGATCTATTTCCAAAAAGTCACAGCCTTGAAAACCCTGTGGAGCAGTTCTACTCTGCACATATGGGGTTGTCATGAGTTGGAACTGACTCTACCACAACCAGCAACAACAAATTCTTAATAAAGTACTTCTAAATGAAACAACAATAAATAAAATAGAAAAAAACAAAATTCAGAACAGCACTGAAAACAAAACAAAATATATCCTAGCCACTACCAGAACCAGGAATAATTTCTACTCCATTCAGACTGATGAAACTGATCAAAATTTCAATCAATAGCTGTGCATATTATACCAACAGAAAAAAGTAAACTTATGAACTGAAAAAGAATGAATGGATAGTTTCATATCACAACCATATTCCCCATGAATAAAAAAATAAAAGGGCTATACATCAACTAGTTTGATAGGCAAGTTGGTGGGGCAGAGTGGGATTATGTGTGGTGGGAGGAACCCTGCATCCTAGCAGGTATACTTTCATAATTCAACCTCTAGGTGAAGGAAGAGTCCAGGTCACATAGATGTTGCTGTTAGTTGTCATGGAGTCAGTTCTGACTCATGATGACCCCATGTACAACAGAATAAAATGTTACCCAGTCCTGTGCCATTGTTGCGGACCCTATGTGTTTTGATGATCTTCCAAACTAGAGGGCTCATCTTCCAGCACTATATTGGACAATCATATGTTGTGATACATAGGGACTTCGTTGGCTAATTTTTGAAAGTAGTTCACAAGATCTTTCTTCCTAGTCTGTCTTAGATGGAAGCTCTTCTGAAACCTGTCCACCATGGTTACCCTGCTAGTATTTGGAATACCAGTGGCATAGCTACTAACCTCACAGCAATACACAAGCCAGTAGTTTTCATATACTATGAAGAGAATAACAGAAAGAGAAGATCCCTTCACAATCCAACAAAGTTATACAAAATCAAAATCCAGTAACACTGGGGACTGGACATGGAAAAAGTCACAGGAAATTATCATAGATCTGTAAGTCTGAACAACAACCAAAAAAAACAAACTCACTTCCATTGAGTCAGATCCAACTCAGCGACCCCTCCTTGGGTTTCCAAGGTGGTATCACTATGGAAGTAGATTGCCCTCTCTTCCTTCCAAGGAGTGGCTGGTGGGTTTGAACCTCCAGACTTCTGGTTAGCAGTCAAATGCTGTAGGCACTATACCACCAGAGCTCCCCTACAAGTCTGAAGAGGGCATTTAATAGTATCCTTGTGAATAATGAAGAGATCTAGGTAAATTCACTCACCCGGTATTTTGGCAAATCTTAAAAATAAATTGGTGAAGAAACATCAACTTTGAAACTGCAAGGAGAAATAGTCAACAGATAAAGAATAGTGAGCATTATACTAGAGACACAGAGAAAGAGTTACCCTGCAAAAACTGTTCAAAAAAGAAGACTTTGATTTTCCTCAGTGGGTTCCTTCTAAAAAGAAGGCATAATTTTTATAGAGCAAACCCAGAAAACAAAAGGAGCGGCAAATAAGATGAAATGAAGTCATGGTGAAATTTCAAAAGAACTTAGTCTTTTAAATAAAAGGATTTTTAGAAAATGTAAAACACAATAGTAGAATTGACAGGTACCAAACTTGCTAACAGGGAAAAATGAAATGAGAGCATATAAGACAATTTTGGAAAGCTCTCTTAGAATAGAAAGGAAAAAGATAAGAAACTAAAAAAAAAAAAAAATGAGAAAATGCTGACAGATGTGAAGAACAAGAAGGAGATCCAACGTAAGAATACAAATGTGGAAACCAGAAAAAGAAAGGAAAACAATAATCAGATCCATAATTGAAAAAAAAAAAAAATTCCCTGTTTTAAAAAAAAAAAAAAAGACATTTGCTGTTCAACAAGGTTACTGTCTTTAAAAAATATAACCTACACATATATGTATCCAGGACAGATATTTAAATTAAAAGGATAAAATAAAAATCCTACAGCTATTCAGCTATAAAAAACAGAATTAACCTTAGGTTAGCCACAAATTTCCACTCTGCTACTCTAAATGTCTAAAAGTAAAAAAGATGGCGCATTATGATAATCACATCAGGAGAAAATATTGTTGCCCAAAAGTGTAAAAATTCTGTTACATTATCCATGGAGGAGCCCTGATGATGTAGTGGTTAAACATTTGGC
This sequence comes from Orycteropus afer afer, assembly GCF_000298275.1. Classification (NCBI taxonomy): domain Eukaryota; kingdom Metazoa; phylum Chordata; class Mammalia; order Tubulidentata; family Orycteropodidae; genus Orycteropus; species Orycteropus afer. Next base: position 311,762 of record NW_006922256.1, on the reverse strand, counting down.
TGCTACCCAAAAGGTCAGAGGTTCAAATCCACCAGCCTCTCCATGGATAAAGATGTGGCAATCTGCTTCCCCATCCAAAAAAACATTACAGCCTTGGAAACTCTACAGGGTAGTGCTACTCTGTCCTGTAGGGTCGCTGTGAATCAGAATCAACTCGACAGCAATATGTTTGGTTTTGTGGGTTAGTATTATCTAAGTATATGAAAGAAAGAGAAAGCCATGCTCATACACAAGGACTCAGAAAATATATAACTCCTCCCTTACTTTAAAATTATTTCAACCTCTACTCCAATTGTTGTTGTTGTTGTTGTTAGGGGCCATCAAGTCAAATCCAACTCATATGTACAACAGAATGAAACAATGCCCAGTCCTGCATCAGCCTCACAATCCTTGCTATACCTGAGCCCATTGTTCCAGCCACTGTGTCATTCAATCTCATTGAGGTCCTTCTTTTTCACTGACCCTCCACCTTACCAAGCATGAGATCTTTCTTCAGGGAATGGTCTCTTCTGACAACATGACCAAAGTAGGTGAGACAAAGTCTGGCCAGTCACATTTCCAAGGAGCATTCCCGCTGCACTTCTTCCAAGACAGATTTGTTAGTTCTTTTGGCAGTCTATGGTACTTTGAGTATTCTTTGCTAACACCACAACTCAAAACCATCAACCCTTCTTCAGTCTTCCTTATTACAATTAACCACATGTAAATCCAAGAATTTAAAGAAATGGAATAAAAACTGTTAAGTTTGTTCTTAATTAGTTTGAATTCCCAGCTGCAGTGCAGTGAATTATATAGTTCTTCTAGCCATAGTCTTTGTGACTCCCACCAGCTGACTGGGTGGGTCTATACAAATGTGAGGTTCCTGTGGCCCATGACAGGGATCAGACAACTGGCTAATAATTTTTAAAAAGGTACATGGCACTCTTGTGGGGGTGGGACTGTACAGATAAAGTGTATAGAACCCTAATGTGAGAACTGGTCAGTTTTGCCATCTCACTAGGCTTAAAATGAGCCTTTCCAGAGGTAGAAGGTGGGGGGGACTCACAACCATAAGAAAGAAGAACTTAGGGTGGATTGTGTCCCTGGACCCAAGATCCCTGTACTGAGACAGCAAGAAGCAGGGGCAGAGAGACAGCAGAACCAATAAAACCAAGAGAACACTATGAGACAGAGCAAAAGTTTTCCCAGCTCAAGGAGCAAGAAAGCTGAGTTCCTTTGAGTAGGAGGCTTGCTGGTGGAGTGAGTCCTGACTGGGCACTTATCAGAAAAGCTAAAAGCTTAGTACACTTGCCCAAGTATAGCAGAGGCCAAGGCCAGAAATAAGTATTCCTACAACACTGCTCAAAAGAGGATGTCCTGATTGAAGAACTGTATCCTGAGTTTTTCTGATACCTAATTGTAACCTGTTACTTCCCTAATAAACCTCATATCGTGAGTATTGTCTGTGAGTTCTTTGTGGCCATTGCCAGATTATTAAACCCAGAAAAGAAGTAGAGAGTGCTGTGGAAGGGACAGTTGGTGTTACAATTGGTAAAAAGATTGGAGAGTGGTGCCATGTCTGACCTCCACTTCATAGGAATCAGCCTTGGACCATTGATGTTGATGGCAATTTTCTCTCCCCCTCATGAACTTAGAGGAGATCAGATTATACCTTCCCCACACCATTTTTGAACTAACTCAAGGATATAGATGGATTATGCCTTGTCAAGTAACATGACTATAAAGTTTGACTTTCAGTGTTTTGCTCAGCTGGTATTATACTGCTGCTGCCACTCCTATCTCTGGTTGAAAATCAGAACCAATGTGTCATCACCTGACAACAGCAACATAATCATAACATGTTTCACAATGTCTTGAATGCAAGATTCTGCCTTCTGAGAGCTTGCCTCTTAAAGGATAAACAAGTACTTGATATTGTCTACTGTATTTGGATCCTTATGGTCATTGTACTGAAAAGAAAAACCCTATTTGTAGTTAAAGTTCCTGCTAAAATCCAGCAAAAGCCACCAGCCAGAAATCTACAGTTAAAGATTAACCTCAAATAATAATAATGCAAACTGTCCCTTCAAGTGGTAAAGATTAGTGTTCCAGACAAGAGCTTACAGTGGAATTTAAAACTTAAAAAATTAGAGTAAAATCTAAGATTAAGGGGGAATTTTCTTTAAGTACTGGGCAAATGTTCAGAATTGGAGCTTTCTTAGGGAGGCACTATTTCTTTTTGAAGCGAACGTTAAGCAACAATTCTTAGTGAGAAGATCTTTTGCTGGGCTAGGATTATTGTTCTCCTTAGAGGTACCTAGGAATAGAAAAGTGCTAAAATGGGAAATTTCTAATAATTTATAATCATTGTATAAAAATTAAAACACTATAAAATATTTGAAAAATGTCTAATAGTAACAGAAATTATAGGTAATATGAAATCAAGCACATTTATCTATATTTCATATTTTTGCTATTTTGAGGAAGCTAGAGATCTGGATTCAAATTTGTTTTATCCAATAAAATCCTATTTTCTTCTTTTCTAGGGTGTAGGAATATTTCATTTATTTACTCACTCATTCGGCAAATATTGAATGAATTACATCTGTGTCAGGCAGGAGCTCTGGTAGCATAATGCCTAAGGCACTTGACTGCTAACCAGAAGGCTGGCGGTTCAAACCCATCAGCCACTCCTCCAAAGGAAGATTGGGCAATCTACTTCTTTAATGATACTGCCTCAGAAACCCAAGGAGGGGTCTCTGAGTCGGGTCCGACTCGATGGCAAACAACAACAACATGCGTCAGGCATCATAGTGTTTGTAGGTAATAGAAAATAAAGGAAAATAGAAAGATAAAAAGACATGATCTTGGTCCTTCAGGATTTCATAGAACACTAGAAAAGAAAATACTGAGCTAGATAGAGTAGGAAAGATCTTCATTGGTACAGACAGTGTCAGAGAAAACTTTAAAGAGAGTTGAGGTTTGATCTGAACCTTGAAGAAAGGATTACCAGGAATTAGTTATAGGCAAAAGATGAAAGAAGATTCTAAGCAAAGATTGCACTTGCAAAAGCTCTGGGAGTAACGTTAATAGTACTGTGATGGTTACTTTTATTTGCCAATCTGGCTAGGCTATGATTTTTGTTTAGCCAAAAACTAGTCTAGCTGCTATCACATACATGGTTATAGTTACATGGATTAAGCAATTGGCCATGGGTATAGCAGATTACCATCAATAACATGATCTAATGTAAAGTGATCAATTATTGAGTTGAGGTCATAACAGTGTAGGATATATTCTAAACTTAATTACTTCTGAGTTATAAAAAGACCAAATAGACATAGACACATACACAGAAGAAAACAAATGCTTTGTGAGAATTATCTACTACCCAATTAATGCCAAGGATAAATGACAGACACCAAAAACTAGGAGAGAGGCTCACAGGGAATTTATACAACCAAGACCCCGGTTTGGACTTTTAGCCTCCGGAACTGTGAGAAAATTAATTTATGTTTGTTAAAGTCACTCCCTTGTGGCATTTTTGTTATGACAGAAGTAGATAAATAAGACAGGTATTTTCTGAGAGAGAAAAGTTATTTGGTATGGTTTGAGTATTTAGAGTGTTGGCCTGAGAAGGTGGCAATACAGGGTATGAAGTTAGATGGGGTGTAGAACTCAAGAGGCTTTTAACACAGTTTAGGAAGTTTGGGTGTGTAATGATTTTCATAGGAAGATATCAAAGATATTTAACCAAGGGAATAGGGTGAAAATATTTGGGCTTGAGAAATAGAATTTAAGTTAATGTAGTTTTCATTTGTCTTTCAAGAGTCATACCAAGGATTACTACTTTCAAGACATTCTACTAACTGTCAAATGGACCTCAGTGGAAGGTAAGGTAGGAAGGAAGAATAAGAGAGAGCAAAGACTTGGGTCCTTCCAACCACATACAGCAGAGAGCCCCTTGTCAATTTGTTTGATATACCGAGTTTAGTTTGAGGTCCACATGTATGTTAAATTGATTACAAAGAATTTGCTAGGAATGAAGAAGATACCTTCCGAAATGATCACTAAGAAGATTTACCTTCCCTTCCTCCCACAGACAACTTAAAACAAACATACAAGAACAAAATTACAGTGCTAGCCTTGTTGGCACACTGGTGAACAGCTAGGGGATCGTAGCAGCTGGGGAAGACTTGGCACAAAAGCAGAAAGACTTTTAGACTTTTTGATACAACCCTCAGTCCCACTCAGCAGCTGGCTGGTTATAAGAGGCAACAGTGTTTCCAGCTGGGGGTTCTTCCTGTCTGATTCAGGAGAAAGCAGAGACCACTTTAGAAACAAAGTAAGGTGGTTGACTATTTGAATCAGTCAAGTAAGTACCTAAAGAAATTAAACAAAGAGCTTATCTCTATTTCCTCCATGTTTGAGTTCACTCAGAGCAGAAGAGGGCAGGCACAGTCTTAAGCATTGTAAGGTGAACTGAGGGGCCATGACCGCCTTGGGTAACAGAGGGCAATCCAGAGGCCAAGGTGAAATCCTGGGGAGAAAATTTCGTTGAGAAATTGGGGCATTTTAAGGCACTTAAATATGTATAGGAATCTTCAGGTGACGGTGCTTAAGTGCTCAGCTGCTAACTAAAAGGTTGGCAGTTTGAACCTACCAGCCGTTCCAAGGGAGAAAGATGTGGCAGTCTGCTTCCATAGAGATTTCAGCCTTGGAAACCCTATGGGACAGTTTTACTCTGTCCTAAAGTAATTTTAATTCTATCCTATAGTAATAGTAATACAGCACTATGATTCAGAATCAACTCAACAGCAATAGGTTGTTTATTTTGGATTTTTTTTTTTTAAGGTATGTATAAGTCAGAGTCACACAAATGCTCAGAAAGACCTGAGATCATCCTAAACTTTGTCTTTAGGTGGATCTCCATTCTCTATGAAATCCTGGTAAGCACTGCTACAGCATAGGGCCGTTCTGCAAAGACTGTTAAGTAGGGTTTTTTGGTTTTGTTTTAACCCAACAGTTGTTTCTAACATTGTTGTTATGTGCCAGCTAGTCGGACCCGACTCATAGCAGCCCCTCCCTGGGTTTCCAAGGCGGTTGTTGTTGTTGTTGTTGTTGTTTGCCGTCGAGTCGGCCCCGACTCATAGCGACCCCTCCTTGGGTTTCCGAGGCAGTGTCACTACGGAAGTAGGATTGCCCAACCTTCCTTCCGAGGAGTGGCTGGTGGGTTTGAACCGCCAGCCTTCTGGTTAGCAGTCAAGTGCTTTAGCCACTATGCTACCAGAGCTCCTTTCCAAGGCGGTATCACTACAGAAATAGATTGCCCAACCTTCCTTCTCCTAAAATAGTTTGGAAAAGTAAAACTAAGCTAACATATTACCAGAACCTTCAGCAATACAAAAAAGGAATGGCTTATTTACCTTTTGCTAGTAAAACAGAAAAACCCCCAAGAGGGTGGTTTTAAAGAACAGAAATTTCTTTTCTCACAGTTGTGGAGGCTAAAAGTCCACACCAGGGTCACGGCCATGTTAATTCTTTGCTTGTCAATAGTCATGTACATTCCTTGCTTCCTTGGTGATCCCACACATAATGTCTGTCTTCTCTGTCTCTGAATCTAATCTGTTCTTTTTATAATGCAAAAGGAATTAGATTTAGATCCCACCCTACTTGAGTATGATCAAATTAACATCACAAAGAAAACTCTATTTACAAACGGGTGTAAGTGTTAGAATTCCATTACGTATTTTTGAAAGAGACAATTCAATCCATAATAGAGGAAAGGAAAAAGAGGGGAAAAAAGTAGCAAACTTTGAGGAAGGGACAGATTTCCAGTTGTAGAACCAAAAAAAAAAAAAAAAACTAACTGCCATCAAGTCAGAGCTGACTCATAGTGACCCCTCCATGGGTTTCTGAGACAGTATCACTACAGAAGTAGATTGCCCCATCTTCCTTCCAAGGAGTGGCTGGGGGGTTTGAACCGCCAGCCTTCTGGTTAGCGGTCAAGCGCCTTAGGCAATAGAGCTCCAAAGACATGTTATAATCAGTCAAAAAATGAAGTTGGGGATATTTGAAAGCAGTAAAAAGAAAATATACTATCACGTACAAGAGAACCTAAATAAGACTAAATGTTGATTTCTTCTCAGAAACCATGAAGCCCAGAAAGAAATGATATGATACATTTAAAATGCTGCTGTTGTTGTTAGGTGCCGTTGAGTCATTTCTGACTCATAGCGACCCTATGCACAGCAGAACAAAGCACCGCCAGATCCTGCACTACTAGTTCCATGATCCTTGCTATACTGGAGCCCATCGTCACAGCCACCATGTCAATCCATCTCATTGAAGGCCTTCCCCTCTTTCATCGACCTTCCACCTTACCAGGCATGACATCACTCTCCAGGGAATGGTCTCTTCTGACAACATAACCAAAGTAGGTGAGACGAAGTCTGGCCATTCTCACTTCCAAGGAGCATTTTGGTTGTACTTCCTTCAGGACAGGTCTGTTAGTTCTTTGAGCAGTCTGTGGTACTTTCAGTATTTTTTGCCAGCACCACAACTCAAAAGCATCAACTCTTCTTCTGTCTTCCTTACTCATTGTCTGGCTCTCACATGCATATTATGTGATTGAAAATATCATGGCTTGTGTCAGGCACACCTTAGTCCTCAAGGAGGCAACCTTGCTCCTCAGCACATGAAAGAGGTCCTTCGCGGTTGACCTTCCCAGTGCTATACGTGGTCTAATGTCCTGACTGCTGCTTCCATTGGCGTAGATTGTAGAACCAAGCAATGTGAATTCTTTGATAACCTCAATCTTTTCTCCATTTATCATGATGCTGCTTATTGGTCCAGTTGTGAGGATTTCTGTTTTCTTTATATTGAGATGTAATCCATACTGCAGACTGTATTCTTCAATCTTCATCAGTAAGTGCCTCAAGTCATCCTCATTTTCAGTAAGCAAAGTTGTGTCATCAGCGTATCGCAGGTTGTTAATGATTCTTCCTCCAATCCTGATGTCATGCTTTTCTTCATATAGTCCAGTTTCTCAGATTATTGCTTAACATTGGTGATTGAATAAGAATGTGGAAAGGATACAACACTGACACACTTCCTTCTTGATTTCAAACGATGTAGTGTCCCTTTGTTCCATTCAAACGACAGCCTCCTGGTCAATGTACAGGTTCCTCATGAATACAATCAAGTGTTTGGGAATTTCCATTCTTCTCAATGTTATCTACAATTTGTCATGATCCATACAATCAAATGCCTTTGCATAGTCAATAAAACACAAGTAAATATCTTTCTGGTATTCTTTGCTTTGAGCCAAGATCCATCTGACATCGGCTATGATATCCTTCATTCCACACCCTCTTCTGAATCCAGTTTGCATTTCTGAAAGTTCTCTGTCAATATACTGCTGCAACTGTTTTTGAATTATCTTCAGTAAGATCTTCCTTGCATGCGATATTAACGATATTGTTCGATAATTTCCGCATTCTGTGGGATCACTTTTCTTTGGAATAGATACAAATATGGATCTCTTCCAGTCAATTGGCCAGGCAGCTGTCTTCCAAATCTCTTGGTATAACCAAATCAGTGCCTCCAGTGGGGCATCTATTTGTTGAAATATCTCAATGAGTATTCTGTCAATTCCTGGAGCCTTGTTCTTCACCAATTCCTTCACTGCAGCTTTGACTTCCTCCTTCAGTATCATTGATTCTAGATCATATGCCACCTCCTGAAATGGATGAACATCAACCAGTTTTTTTTGGTACAGTGAGTCTGTGTATTCTTTCCATCTTTGTTTGATGTTTCCTGCATCATTCAGTATTTTGCCCATAGAATCTTTCAATACTGCAACTCGAGGCTTAAATTTTTTTCTCAATTTTTTCTGCTTGAGAAATGCCAAACATATTCCTCCTTTTTGGTTTTCTAACTCCAAGTCCTTGCACATTTCATTATCATAATTGGCTTTGTCTTCTTGAGCTGCTCTTTGAAATCTACGGTTCAACTCTTTTATCTTGTCATTTCTTCCATTTGCTTTAGCTACTCTCTGCTCAAGGGCAAGTTTCAGAGTCTCTTCTGTCATCCATTTTGGTTTTCTCTTCTTTTCTCATCTTTTTAGTGATCTCTTGCTTTCTTCACGGATGATGTTCTTGATGTCATCCCACAATTATTCTTGTTTTTGGTCATTGCTGTTGAATGAATCAAATTTATTCTTTAGATAGTCTCTAAATTCAGGAGGGATATATTCAAGATCATATTTTGGCTCTCATGGGCTTGTTTTAATTGTAGAACCAAGCAACTTCTTTAACTTCAAGTTGAATTTACATATGAGCAGTTGATGGTCTGTTCCACAATCAGCTCCTGGCCTGGTTTTGGCTGAAGATATTGAGCTTTTCCATCATCTCTTGCCACAGTTGTTGTCAATCTGATTCCTCTGTGTTCCATCTGGCAAAGTCCAAGTGTACAGACAGCATTTGTGTTGTTGAAAAAAAGATATTTGCAATGAATAAGTCATTGGTCTTGCAAAATTCTACCATGCAATTTCTAGCATTATTTCTGTCATCAAGGCCAAATTTTCCAACTACAGGTGATTCTTCTTTGTTTCCAACTTTTACATTCTAGTCACCAGTGATAACTAACACATCCCAATTGCATGTTTGGTCAATTTCAGACTGCAGAAGTTAATAAAAATCTTCAATTTCCTCATCTTTGGCTTTGGTAGTTGGTGCATAAATTTGAATAACAGTAGTATTAACAGGTCTTTCTTGTAGGTGCACGGATATTATCCTATCACTGAAAGCATTGTACTTCAGGACAGATCTTGAAACATCCTTTCTGATGATGAATGCCACACCATTCCTCTTCAAACAGTCATTCCCGGCATAGTAGATCATATGGTTGTTTGACTCAAAATGGCCAAAACAAGTACATTTCAGCTCAATAATGCCTAGGATATCAATCTTTATGCATTCCATTTCATTTTTGACAACTTCCAATTTTCCTGGATCCATACTTCATAAATTCCATGATCTGATTATTAATGGATGTTTGCATCTGTTTCTCCTCAGCACATGGAGGTCTGGAAAGCTTTACTTTATCCATATGAGTAAGGTTGGTTTTACTCTTATGATGCAGCTCTTTCCCAGTCCTCTTTTGAGAGCCTTCTATTTTAAGTGACTCATCCTCCTCCTCTGTATTGGACAATGTTTCCGGACTATTCATAAAATGCGCAGTAATCTATCAGACAGTGTTTCTCTGCTATTCATAAGGTTTTCCCTGACCATTTCTTTGAGAAGTGGATGGCCTCTTCCTTCTTCCTAGTCTGTCTCAGTCTGCAAGCCATGCTGATACCTGTGCACCATGTGTACCCTGCTGGGTTTGAAACACTGGTGGCACAGCCTCAAGACTCACAGTAACATGTCACCACAGCAGGACAAACTGACAGACAAGTTTGTCTCCCTTAGCTTTTCGAAACCTCTCCAACCTCCCCTTACCTGGATTCCTACCTCTGCTGCCTCCTCACTGTGTCCCAGTCCCCCTGGTCTTTTTCTGTCCTTCCCCCCCACACACCCACCCACTTTCCTGCCTTTTAGCTTATGGGGCTTGGCCTGGGTTCCCTCCCCTCACCTGGATCCCTGTGGCTGACTCCTCACTCTATCGCTGTCCCTCTCCCCTCTTTCTGTCCTTTTCCCCACTTTCCCACCTTGCCACTTGTAGGGCATGGCCTGGGTTCCCTCCTCTCACCTGGATGCCTGCAGCTGAACTAAAAGTATCATCTAAGAATTTTATATGAAACAAATCTGTCCTTCAGAAACAAGGATGAAATTAAAACATTCCCAAATAAAGAAAAGCTAAAGGAATTTGTCACTACAGGCCTCTCCTAAAAGAAATATTAGAGAGAGTCCTTCAGTTTGAAAGGTGAAAACACTAGATAAGTAACTCAAAGGAAGAAATAAAGATTTTTGTTAAAGGTAACTTCAAAGGCAAATATAAGTCCAGTTTTGCTCTATTTTTTATGGTTTTAACTATACAAGTTATGTTCTCCATGTTATAAGAAATAAAACAACAAATAATAATTACAAATATATAATAGTTACATTAGAATTGGAGAGGGAGCTCTGGTGGCATAGTGCCTAAGGCATTTGACTGCTAACCAGAAGGCTGGCAGTTCAAACCCACCAGCCACTTCTCACAAGGAAAGTTGGCCGATCTACTTCTGTAGTGATACAGACTTGGAAACCCAAGGAGGGGTTGCTATGAGTCAGATCCAACTCAAAGGCTGTGAGTTTGGTTTTTGATTTTTAGAATTGGAGAAAGACTCATTAACAACCTGTAATAGGCATGTGACATGACCTTTCTTGCTGAAAGCAAAGAAGACTTGACATACTTACAGTTGAAAATCAAAGATTATAGCTTTCAGTATGGATTACACCTCAATTTAGAGAAAACAAAATCCTCACATCTGGACCAATAAGCAAAATTTAAAAAAAAAAATGAATGAATTTTTTTCCAAGATTTCATATTACTTGGATCCATAGTCAACACCCACAGAAGCTGGAAGCAGCAGTCAAGAAATCAAATGACATATTGCATTGGGAAAATCTGGTACAAAAGTACCCTTCAAAGTGTTAAGAAGCAAACATGTCACTTTGAGGACTATGGTGCACCTGACTCTAGCAAGGGCATCTTCAATTGCCTCATATGCATGTAAAATTTGGACAATGGATAAGTAAGACTAAAGAATCATTGATGTCTTTGAATTATAGTGGTAGGGAAGAATATTGAATACCATAGTCTGCCAGAAGAATGAAGAAATCTGTCTTGGAGGAAGTATAGCCCTAGAAGCGAAGATGGTTAGACTTCATCTCACATACTTTGGGCATGTTACCAGGAGGCACCAATTCCTGGAGAAGGACATTGTGTTTGGTAAAGTAGAGGTCAGAAAAAAAGAGGAGGACCTTCAACAAGATGGATTGACACAGTGGCTGCAACCACGGGCTCAAACATAGCAACCTTTTAAGGATGGTGCTGGGATGGGCAGCATTTTGTACTGTTGTATATGGGATCATTATGAGTTGGAGCCAACTCAACTGCACCTAACAACAACAAAATAAAGGATTGATTCATCGAGAAGAGATAACAATTATAAGTTAGGCGCCTAACAGCAAAACCCCAAAATATATGAAGCAAACACTGACAGAACTAAAGATAGAAATAGACAGTTCTACAATAATAGTTGAAGACTTCAACATACCATTTTCAGTAAAAGATAGAACATGCAGTTAGAAAATCAGAAAGGATATGGAGGACCTGAATGACACAATAAACTAACTAGATCTAATAGATGTTTATAGCACATTTAATCAGGATATTTTTTTTTTTTCTACAGTGCACATGGATCATTATCCAGGATGATGATATGGTTATATGTTAGACCACAAAGCAAGTCTCAATCATTGAAAAAGTTTGGAATCATACCTGGTCCTTTCTCAAAACATAGTGGAATGAAACTAGAAATCAATAAAACTAGATTTGTTACAAAAATGTGGAAATTAAACAACACTCATAAACAACAAATGGGTCAAAGGAGAAACCACCATGTAAATTAGAAAATACTCCGAGATGAATGAGAATGAAGTACAATATACCAAAATCATGGGATTAAGTAAAAGCAGTATTCAGAGGTAATTGTATAGCCATGAATGCCTACATCAGAAAAGAAGAAAGAATGCAGATCATAACTTAACTTTATACCTTAATAAACTAACAAAGGAAGAGGAAGTGAAGCCCAAAACAATCAGAAGAAAGTAAATCAAAATTATTACAACAGAGATAAACAAAATAGAGAATAGAACAATAATCAATTAATCTAAAATTTGGTTCCTTGAAAAGATCAACAAAATTGACAAACATCTAGCTAGAGTGCTAAAGGAAAAAAGGTTAGATACAGTAGCTAAAATATAAAATGCAAGTAAAACATTACTAGCATCCTTACAAAAATTAAAGGAATAATAAAAGAAAATTATGAAAAAGTGTATGCCACAATGGAATACAATGCAACACTGAAGAATAATGTGGAATCTACCCAACATCGCATAACAAAGATGAACTTGGAGGACATTATGCTGAGTGAAATAAGTCAATCACAGAAGGACAAATATAGTATTAGTTCATTATTGTAAAAAGTCAAGGAAAGG
>NW_006922256.1:283535-298742 GCF_000298275.1 Orycteropus afer afer | reverse complement strand
AAAAAAAAAAAAAAAAAAGTCAGGGAGAAAGCTATGGATAACTAATCTTGGATAGAGCTTCAAAGAAAAGGATAAAGAAGCAGATCAAATACAGATGAAAGGAAGAGACTGAACAATAATAGTGAAAAAAGAGTGGTAAACTGCTAACTGGCCCAGAGTGGCCGTTTTGAATTATTGTAAGCAGCCTTCTGATTGAAGCAGCAACCAGATAACCGGTTCCATTTGTCCAGAACAGCACTGGCACCCACATCATTGGTGATCCGGTGACCAGAGAGGTGCTTCCTCCCCTTTTACCTTGCACAACTTCCTAGTGAACAGAGACGAGGCTCTCCCAACCCACACCCACTCTGAGGCTGGTCAAGCTCCCCTTACTTCCAGTGCTGAGCTGCTGGGGGGTGGGGGCAGGAGGGGTTGTTTTTGTTTTTTGAGCTTTGTTTTGTTTTTTAATCATTCTGTTTATTTCTTCCATCTTTCCTGAAGCGCAGGAAGCCCTCTCCTACTGTCCCCTTCTTGTCCTCCACCCCTCCCTTGTCAGAACTATGCACTCAGGTGTAGGCATATTTGGTGGCTGACATATTCCACAGATTATCTGCTTTATTTCTTTCTTCCTGTTTTCTTCTTTCTGCCTTTTCCTTAGTCTTTCCCTCTTCTCCTCTTTATTTTCCTTTCTTTTTGTTTTTTTCCGTTCACTCTACCTTCTTATTTTCATCTTCTTCTGTTCTTTCTTTTTGTTCCATCCTGCACCTCCATGGTCAGAAGCACCCACCCCACCCCTCCGTAGAGGGAAGAGAGAGCTATCCTGAAGTAAGTTCCATATTCCTGCTGCCCCCTTTTCTTGGCCACTAACATTTGCAGTAATTTTTGTTTTTGTTTTTATCTCTTCTCTTTTTTATTTTTCTTTCTTTCCTTCTTCTTGGTCCTTCTCTCCCCCACCCCACCCCTTGCTTTTTGTTTTGTTTTATTTTGTTTTTCCTTTTTCTCTTTTATCTTTTTCTCCCACCTCTCCACACCATTATTTTTGTCTTCTCTTCCTTTGTTTTGTTTTTGTTTTATCCAGCTGAGTGAATACATTGCGACCCACTACCCCTTACCTTCAGCAGTGCTGCCTCTATATTTGGTCTTGTGCACTCCCCACAGCAAGTGCCACATTTCCACCACAGCCCTGTTTGGTGACTGTCACTTGCCACTTGTTTCTTGTCTGTTGTTGTTTGTTTGTCTTCCTCCTCTCTCTCTCTCTTTTTTTTTTTTTTTTTTTTGGATATATATCTTTATTGGGGGTGAGCTCTGGTAGTGTAGTGCCTAAGGCACTTGACTGCTGAACACAAGGCTGGAGGTTCAAATCCACCAGCCACTCCTCAGAAGGAAGATGGGGCAATCTACTTCCGTAGTGATACTGCCTTGGAAACCCAAGGAGGGTCGCTATGATTCGGGTCCAACTCGACGGCACATAACAATAACAACAACATCTTTATTGGGATTGCTAGATCAAACAATATTTCTATTTCCAACTGTTTTTATGACATTCTTTTTTTATATTTTTCATTTTAAGAGTTTGTTTTACATTCAATGTTACATGTACATCTAGTTTCACTCCCCATTTACTATGCCAAACCCTAACTCAGTCTCCTCCCCTCCCTGCCCAGTAACATTTCCCCTATGCCCCTCATAGTTATGCACTCCTGTTTGTCCTGCATTACCTCTGTGTGAATGTTGCCCCTCTGGTGCCCTGTGGTCTATTGCTCCAAGGGATATATTTCCATAGAGTATGTGGGTGCATCACCCTGGGTTGAGTGGTCTGCATGTACATCTTGTTTACTATTGGGGTGAGAGCCAGCCCCTGGGAGTGAGTTTTATTTCAGGTGCAGAATGTATCCCAGGGCCATAGTATTGGAGGGTCTCACCAGACTCCATCTGATCAGTAATTCTCATCATTATTGAATTTTTGGATTTTGTTCCATGTTTTTCCTCCCATCTATCCAGGATCTCCAGATTTGATCCTCTCATGAGTGGTTGGCATAGGTAGCCAGGCACCATCTAGTTCTTCTGGTCTTGAGGGCCATCATGTCCTAGGGCTGATAGCTTCCAAATGCCCTTGTTTGTTCGCACTCTTCTTCACTTCTGATGCTAGGAGACCATTAGGTGCATCTTAAATGGCTGCTTGAAAGCTTTTAAGACCTCAGTTGCTACTCACCAATGTAGGATGAGGAACAAGGCTTTTATGTATTTTGTTGTGCCGGTTGAGTCTGGTGTCCCCCAGTACTATGGTCCTGAGATGGTAGATCTATTGCTTCTCTCTCCCATAGTTTCTGGGAGGGATTACTCTGTGTCTGTCTTCTATTGTTTCTGTAAGGATTCTCTTTTTTATTTTCCCTCTTTTTCTTCCTTCTTAGGTCTCCTCTCTTCCTTCATGTTCTTTTTTCTTTTTTTTCTCTTTCCCTCTTGTCCCTCTTTGACTTCCTCACTCTCCTCCCCATTTTTTTTTCTTTCTTTCTCCAGCAGTTGGAAGACAGTGACCTTACCTAAACATACCCAACCACATCTGCTGCCCCACCCACTGGGAAAGTGTCACCACTTGCTCCAGAACTACTGGACCAAAGACAGATGGCAGCCAACACCCACCCAACCTGCCATCAGCTGCTCTCCATGATCAGTGATCAGAGACTCATGCCCACACTCCCATCTGCTAACAAATCTGTCCACAGACAGGTAAATAGTGTGGTAATGCTGCCAAACTAATGACCAGAGTAACACAACCACCCTGTTGCTTGGATATATTAAAACAGAACAATGCAAAATCAGGGGGTAGAAACCAACATATAACAAACAAATTAATACAACACTACAATGTCTCAGAGACAACAGACAACTTCAAATCGCAAGCCAAAAAACAGTACATGATGCCTCAAAGAGGGGAGCAAAATACAAGGCTAGAAAATATTCTGAAGGAAGATATGCTGGTGGAATTGCCTGATAAAGAATCCAAACTAATTCTATTTAGCCACCTTCAAGGGTCTGAGACAAAGCTCAAGGACACCACAGACAAAATCACAGAAAACACAGACAAAACTCTAAAGACTTTTTAAAAATATAGTAACAAATTGACAAAATCAATGGAAAATTAAAAAACACAAAAACAGTAAATAGAAATCCAAAAGATTAATATTAAAATTTCAGAAATGGGTAATTCATTGGAAGGACAAAGGGGTAGAAGTGAATCAATGGAACACAGAATTAGCAGGATTAAAGACAAATCTGTCAACTCCAATCTGATGGAGGAACAATCACAAAAAAGACCTAAACAATATAAAAAAAAGCTTAAGATTCATTTGTGATACCATGAAGAGGACTAGTTTACATGTAATTTGAATTCCACGACACAAATAGGAAAAGAAAAAAAAAGCATCAATAAAATTGTTGAAGATTAACTGGAAGAAAACTTTTCTAATATCATGAAAGATAAGATAATATGCATTCAAGAAGATAGATGAACCTCAAATAGAATAGATTGCAAAAGAAAATCACTAAGACATATCATAAACTATCCAAAATCTAAGACAAAGAATTTTGAAAGCAGCTCAAGAAAAACAAAAAGTCACATACAAAGGAGAATGGATAAGATTAAGCTCTAATTTCTCAGCAGAAATCATGCAGGTAAGAAGGCAATGAGATGATACATATAAAATACTGAAGGAAAAAATTGGCAACCATGAATTATATATCCAGCAAAATTTTCCCACAAATACAATGGTGAAATTAAGACATTCTCAAATAAACAGAAGTTAAGAGAATTTGCAAAAACCAGACAAAGTGGTTTTTTTGTTTGTTTGTTTTTTGTTTGTTTTTTTGCCAGAAATGCTAAAGGGAGTTCTCTGGACAGACAACCACTAATAGCAGACAACAGCCAGATATTAAGATATATGGCTATATCACCTGGAAATCAACACAGAAATAGAAGTATCAAAAATAAAATAAACCTACATGATGAAAAATAGGGAACCAGGGATACCAATTTGTAAATAATGATAACTACAAAGTAAGAAGAGGGAATAAACGATATAGTTACAGAACTTCCAAATGGAGAGGAAGTCAAGATGATATTAAGATAGAATTGACTGCTTTACACTTGTAAAATAATAACAAATTAGAATATAACCTCAAAGAAAATTAATAAACCTTCACATCAAAATTCAAAAAAAGAAAAGCATAAAGTCTCAGAAAACATCAAATCAATAGAAATGAAAGAAGTGATAAGAAAATCCATAAACTAAAAGAGTTCAACATAGAAAAATATATGAAACAAAGAAACCATCAACACCACTCACAAAAAAAAGGCAGAAGTAAATTCATTCCTATCAATAATTACATAATTACACGGAATGTAAATGGACTAAATGCACCAGTCAAGAGACAGAGAGTAGCAGAATTGATAAGAAAACATGACCCATCAATATGCTCCCCGCAAGAAACATACCTTACACACAAAGACAAAAATAAGATAAACATCAAAGAATGGAAAAATATATACCAGAAAATGGCAACCAAAAAAAAAAAAAAGCTGGAGTGGCAATATTAATTTCTGAGAAAGTAGACTTTAAGGCAAAAAATCAGCAATAAAGACAAGAAAGGACATTATATAATGACTAAAGGCTCAATCAAACAAGAGAACATAACCATAATAAATATCTATGAATCCAATGAAAGAGCCCCAAAATACATAAATCAAACTTTAACAGAATTGAAGGAGAAATAGACAACTCCATAATAATAGTAGGACACATTAATACACCACTTTCATGGAAGGACAAGACAACTAGAAAGAAGCTTAACAAAGATACAGAAGATCTGAATAATTTAATCAACCAACTAGACCTCAAAAATGTATACAGAACACTCCACCCAACAACAACTTAAAAAATATATTCTTTTCCACTGAACACAGAACTTTCTTCAGAAGAGACCATATGTTAGGCCACAAAGCAAGCCTCAAGGGATCTAAAAACATTGAAATACAATAAAGCATCTTCTCAGATCATAATGCTATAAAATCAGAATTCAACAACAAAAAGATCAAAGGAAAGAAATCAAACACATGGAAACTGAATAACATTCTGCTTAAAAACCACTGGATATTAGAAGAAATAAAAAAAAAATATGTGGGGGGGAAGACCTTGAATCAAAAGATAATGAAAACATATTATATCAAAATCTGTGGGGCACATCCAAAGCAACACTCAAAGGACAATGTATAGCAATAGGTGCATACAAGAAAAAAGAATAAAAATCAACACCTTAACCCTACATCTCCAAATATTAGAAAAAGAATAGCAAAAAATCCTACCATAACCAGAAGAAATGAAATAATAAAGATTTGAGGAGAAATAAATGAAACAGAAAAATGATAGAAAGATTCAACAAGACTAGAAGCTGGTTCTTTGAAAGGACTAATAAATTGACAAACAACTGACAAATTTATCAAAGGAAAGGAAGGAGAAGATGCAAATAACATGAAAAAGAAACTAAATAGGTGAGGTCAAAACAGAACCTACTGAAATAAAAAGGATAATAACACAATACTATAAATAACTTACTCCAAGAAGTTTGAAAACTTAGAAGAAACTGACAAATATATAGAAATACACTACCTACCAAAAATAACACAATCTGAGGTAGAAAATTTGAACAGACCCATTACAAAAGAAGAAATTAAACAAGTCATTAAAAAAATAAAATAAAAAAAGTAAAGATGGGTCATTCGCAAATTCTACCAAACATTCAGAGAAGAGCTGGCACCTGTTATACTCAAACTACTCCAGAACATAGAAAAGAATGGAATACTACCAAATTCATTCTATGAACCAAGATAACCTTCATACAAAACCAGTCAAAGATATTACTAATAAAGAAAATTACAGACAAATATACCTCATGAACATCAATGCAAAAATTCTCACCAAAATCTGAGCCAATAGACTCCAACAACATATCAGAAAAATAATACATCTGGAATGTAATCACGGTGACAAAAAAAAAAAAAAAGTGTATGCAGCAAAGCGATCACTAAAAAGGAAATTGATACCATTTACAGCAGCTACCAAAAAAATAAAATACTTAGGAATAAATCTCACAGGGACACAAAAGACCTGTACAAAGACAACTACAGAACACTACTTCAAGAAACCATAAGAGATCTGCATAAATGGAAAAACATACCATGCTCATGGATAGGAAGATTCAACATTACGAAAATGTCAATACTACCCAAACCAATCTATACATTCAATGCATTCCCAAGCCAGATTCCATCAGCATTCTTTAAGGATATGGAAAAAACAATCGCTAATTTTACATGGAAAGGAAAGAGACCTCGAATAAGGAAAGCACTAATGAAGAAGAAGAACAAAGTAGGAGATCTCACACTCCTGGATCTCAAAACCTACTCTACAAGTCACACTAGTCAAAACTGCCTGGTATTTGTGCAACAATAGATACATAGACCAGTGGAACAGAATTGAGAACCCAGAAATAGATCCATCGACCTATGGTCACCTGATTTTTGACAAAGGGCTGAAATCCATTACATGGGGAAGAGATGGTCTCATTAACAAATGGTACTGGCAACACTGGATATCCATTTGCAGAAAAATGAAACAAGATCTGTACCTCACATCTGCTAAAAGGGCAAGGAGGCCACATCTTCTGACCTCCTCTAACCCCACAAGAGGAAGACAGAATCACCATCAATAGCCCAAGGCCTATTCCTGCAAGGCCAGACATACTGCCTCCCTCCAGCCCTTTCACCAACCGTTCCTCCGAAAGCACCCACCACCTCTCTCCTGGGTTCGATAATTCACTGCAGTGGCCACACAGAACTCACAGATTATGGGGTTTATTAGTGAAGCACCAGGCTACAAGTCAAGTTCAAGAAGAATGTTCAGTCTCTCTCAGCCTGCCGTCTCTCAGCCAACAGTCTCTCTCAGTCTCTCTCCCAGCAGTGCATGTCCCTCGGTGTCTCTCTCAGCAATGTGTGTCTCTTGCGTCTCTTTCCAAGCAGCACGTGTCCCTCAGGAGTGCTTGTCTCTTTCAGCAGCACATCTTCCTCAGCCAGCAGTCAGAGAGTTCTGCCTCTAGAAGGCCTCCTTTTGAGCCTGGCAGAGTGGCCAAACTAGCCAATCGTAACAACAGAATTCTAAGCACCTGAAAGAGAGCGAACCTCCCAGGACATTGCTCCAGTGCCACTCCCAACAGAAATACAGCAGGTGGATGATTTTAGTAATCAGGAGCTCCTCAGTTGCTCACAGCAAATTCCACCATAGAGTTTACAAAGACTTATGGCTAGAAAAGCCATACCAGGTAATTTACTATACCGCAACACCACACACACAAACTGACTCCAGATGGATCAAAGACTTAAATGTGAAACCTAAAACTATAAAGTTCCTCGAGGAAAAAATAAGGGCCAATTTAGGGGCCCTCATTTATGGCATAA
Source organism: Orycteropus afer afer (assembly GCF_000298275.1). NCBI lineage: Eukaryota > Metazoa > Chordata > Mammalia > Tubulidentata > Orycteropodidae > Orycteropus > Orycteropus afer. Next base: position 291,256 of record NW_006922256.1, on the reverse strand, counting down.
ATAGACTGTCAAGCACACCCAAAATGCACAAACAACAGAAGATAAATTAGATGAATGGGACCTTCTAAAAATTAAACTCTTATGTGCTTCCAAAGACTTCTCCAAAAGAGTCAAAAGAGAACCTACAGATTGGGAAAAAAAAAATATCCAGCAATGACATATCTGACAATGGATTTATCTCTAAAATTCAGAGAAAACTCCAACACCTCAACTACAAAAAGACACACAATCTAATTGAAAGACAGATAGAAGACATGAATAGACATTTCACCAAAGAGGATATTCAAGTGGCTAGCAAATATATGAAGAAATGCTCATGATCATTAGCCATCAGAGAGATGGCAATCTCAACAATGAGATACCACCTCACCTCAGCACTACTGGCAAAGTTCAACAAGACAACATAACAAATGCTGGTGAGGATGTGGAGAGATTGGGACTCTCATCCACTGATGGCGGGACTGTCAAATGATACAACCACTGTGGAAAGCAGTAAGATGATTCCTTAAAAATTTGGAATTAGAAATACCATTTGACCCAGCCATTCCATTACTAGGTATATATCCTAAAGAAGTGAGAGCCAGAACAAGAACAGATTTATGCACACCCATGTTCATCGCAGCACTATTTACAACAACAAAAACATGGAAACAACCTAGGTTCCCATCAATAGAAGAATGGATAAGCAAACTACGGTACATACATACAATGGAATACTATCTAACACTAAAGAATAATGTGGAATCTGCAAAACACAGCATAACATGAATGAAGTTGGAGGACATTATGGTGAGTGCAATAAGTCAATCACAGAAGGACAAATATTGTATTAGTTCACTATTATAAAAAGTCAAGGAAAGGTTTATATATGGAAGGAAAATTTCTTTGTTACCAGGGGTAGGAGGGGAGAGGAGGGAACACAGCAAAAATTTAAAAAAAATGAAAAGAAAAGAAACTTGATTGAAGTGAGGCATGAAGGTATATTTAAAAAAAAAAAAAAAGTGTATGAACTGTTGAATGTAAAAATGAATCTGCTTTATATATTTTTACCCAAAAACCATTTAAAAATAAAAAGTTTTTAAAGAAACTAATATATGTCAAAAAGGAAAGAAATAATTACACATCATGACCAACTAGGATTCATATCAGGCATGCAAGGATGGTCCAACATTAGAAAATAATTAATGAAATCCACCACATAAATAAAACAAAGGAAAAGAACCACGTGATCATATCAATCAATGCAGAAAGGGCATTTAGCAAAATCCAACACCCATTCTTAATTCAAAAAAAAAAAAAAACACTCAGCAAAATATAAATAGAGTGAAAATACCTCAACATAATTAAGAGCATATACTCAAAACAAAGGGCCAATGGTACTCTCAATGGAAAGAGACTGAAAACATTCCCTTTGTGAACAGGAACCAGACAAGGATGTCTTTTATCACTACTCCTATTCAATATTTTCTGGTGGCATAGTACCTAAGGCATTTGACTGCTAACCAGAAAGCTGGCAGTTCAAACCCACTAGCTACTTCTCGGAAAGGTTGAGCAATCTACTTCCATAGTACTAGCGCCTCAGAAACCCAAGAAGAGGTTGCTATGAGTCAGATCCGACTAAATGTCAGTGAGTTTGGTAGGTTTTTATTTATTCAATATTGTGTTGGAAGTCCTACCAAGAGCAATAAGGCAAGAAAGGGAAATAAAAAACCTCAAATTGGCAAAGAAGTAATGGTAGCTCTATTTGCAGATGATATGATCCTATACATAGAAAATCACAGAGACTCAACAAGAAAACTACTGGACCTAATAGAAGGCTTCAGTAAAGTGGCAGGGTACCAGATCAACATGCAAAAACCAGTAGGATCCTTCTACACTAACAAAGAGACATCTAAAAAGGAAAATAATACCATTTTTAATAGCCACCCAAAAGATGAATTGTTGTTGCTGTTGTTATGTGCCGTTGAGTCTGACCCGACTCATAGCTACCCCTCCTTGGGTTTCCGAGGTAGTATCACTATGGAAGTAGATTGCCCCATCTTCCTTCTGAGGAGTGGCCGGTGGGTTTGAACCGCCAGCCTTCTGGTTAGCAGTCAAGTGCCTTTGCCACTATGCTACCAGAGCTCCCTAAGTAAGATGAATTACTTAAGCATAAATCTAACCAGAGATACAAATGGCCTATACAAAGACAACTACAAAATGCTACTACAAGAAAGCGAAAGAAACCTTCAGAAATAGAACAATATACCATGGTCATGGATAGGAAGACTTAACATGGTAAAAATGACAACACTACCCAAAACACTCTACAGATATCATACAATTCCAATCCAAATTCCATCATCATTCTTTAAAGAGATGGAAGCTAATTGCCAACTTCACATGGAAAGGAAAAAGACCTCAGAACCAACACACTACTAAAGAAAATAAGTGATCTCACACTCTGCAATCTCAAAACGTACTAGACAGCCACAGTAGTCAAACAGCCTGGAATTGGCACAATGACACAGACCAATGAAACAGAATTGAGAAGCCAGGAGTAAATCCATCCACCTATGGACACTTCATCTTTGACAATGGACCAAAACCCATTCAATGGGGAGAGATGGTCTCTTTAACAGTGTTGGCAATACTGGATATCCACTTGCAGAAATGTGAGACAGAATCCATACCTCACAAAATATACAAAGCCTAACTCTCTATGGATCAAAGACCTAAATGTAAAACCACAAAATGTAAAGATCATCAATGAAAAAATAGGGGTAAACTTAGGGACACTAATATGTGGCAAAATTACACTGTCCAACATACCTTAAAAAAAGCACAAACAGCAGAAGACAAACTAGACTGGGACCTCCTGAAAGTTAAACCTATGTGCATCAAAATATTTTGTCAAAAGAATAAGAAGAGAACCTACAGACTGATAATAAATAAATAAAATAGCAATGGCTTATCAAACAAGGAGCTATTCTCCAAGATTTGTTTAAAAAAAAAATAAAGAACTCCAGCACCTTAACAACAACAAAAAGGCAGGTGTGGTGGTGAAATGTGTGTGTCTACTAGGCTGGGCCTGGTTGAGTGGCTGGGCATTCTCCATGATGAGACTGGTAATCAACTCCATGGTGGAATCTACTGGAAACAACTGTTTAGCTGCCTTAGGGATGTGGTCTGCTTCCTGTATATAAGGAGAAGCCTTGGGGAATGGTCTCTAGTTAATGGCACGCTTGAACCCTGCATATAGCTGTGCCATTGTTCAGCAGCCTGCCATGCTCTGCTGACCTTGGGACTTACAATGCACTTGAATTAATGGCCTGCCATTCTAACCCACCAGCCAGTCCTCAGGAGGAAGTTTGGGCAATCTACTTCCATAGTGATACCTCAGAAACCCAAGGAGGGGTCACTATAAGTAGGATTTGACTCGACCACAGTGTGTTTGGGTTTCTTGGTTCATGTGGTTTGGTAACATTGGGACTGTGCCATTTTATTTGTCGACCTTGGGCTTGTTAGCCTCAGCAGCCAGTAGCTTCCCGAGTGAAGAGATGCCTCTAGCTTCAGTGGGCCGGAAGCAAGAGGCAGAGCTGAAGGCCAAGGTTGAGAGGCTTTCACACAGCCCCTAGAGCCTAGCACTTTGAACTTGGACTTCTAGCCTCCCAAATTGTAAGGGAATAAACTCCTGTTTGTTCAAGCCATCCCATTTTTGGTATTTCTGTCAGAGCAGCACTAGGTAACAAGAACAACAGGCAATTCAATTTAAAAAAGGGGCAGAAGACATGAACAGACACTTCAACAAAGAAGACATTTAGGTGGCCAACAAACACATGAAGAAATTCTCACGATCATTAGCCATTAGGAAGATGGAAATCAAAACAACAATGAGATATCATCTCACCCCAGCATTAATAGCAAAGTCCAAAACAACAGAAAACAACAAATGCTGATGAGGGTGTGGAGAGACTAGAACACTCATGCACTACTAGTGGGATTATACAATGGTACAATCATTGTGCAAAAGAGAATGGAGCTTTCATGAGAAGTTAGAAATAGAAATACCATATAATCCAGCAATCCCACTACTAAGTATATATCCTAGAGAAATAAGAGCCAGAAATATACACATTTATGTTCACCACAGTATTATTCACAAGAGCGAAAAGATGGAAACAACTTAATTGCCCATCAATGAATGAACAGATAAACTATGGTACATACACATAAGGGAATATTATGCAACATTAAAAAATAATGATTAATCTGCAAAGTATCTCATAACATGGATGAACCTAGAAGACATCATACTGAGTGAAATTAGTCATTCTCAAAAGGACAATTATAATAGGAGACTACAACTATAAAAAGTTAAGAAAATGTTTACGTACAGAAAGAATTGTTCTTTGAATGTTACCAAGGGTGGGAAGGGAAAGGAAGGGCAAATATCAACTAGAGGGTAGGCAAGAATTAACTTGGGTGAAGGAAAAGGCAATATACAATAAGGGGGAGGTCATTACAAAATGCTCAAGGCTATAGAAGAGATAGGGAGGAGCACAAGTATTAAAGGCAACAAAAGGGGAATACTATTACATATACAACTCTGCAATAGTAATAACAATAATTTAGGAGTGGATACAAAAAAAGACATTCAATCTGAACAGGGATAGGAAGGCAAATGGGACTATACCCTCAAATATATGTAAGTTTGACAAGAGGTTGTCTCTACATATATATTTATATGTGCTGCTAATATATCCATGAACATAGTAGAACATACTGGGGAAAAAGTTTTGAAAATGTCTTAATCATAACCAAACACCTAGAAGGAATGAGTCGCTGGAAATGGAGGCTTAGGCCCACAGTCTCAGAGGACAGTAAGGTCTATTGCCATAACGTAGTCCACAAAAACAGTGTCCTATATCCTATGAGTCGGGGCTGACTTGACGGCAAATAACAACAACAACAACATATCCTACTTTGGTGAGTAGCTTCTAGGCTCTTAAAAGCTTGTGAGAGGCCACCGATGGTTCAATTATTGATCTCTCCCCATTCAGAGCAAAGAAGAGTGAAAAAAATGAAAGATGCAGGAAACAATTTAGTCCAAAGGACTAATGGACCACTTGAACCCCAGCCACCACGACCCTGAGTTCAGAAGAACTAGATGGTGCCCAGCTACCACTACTGACCACTCTGAAAAGGATCACAATAAGAGCTCCCAGATAGAGTGGAGTAAAATGTGTAGCAAAACTCTACTTTATATTTAAAAAAGAAAAAAAAAAAAAAGACCAGGCTTACTGGTGTGATCAAGATTGGTGGAACCCTGAGACTATGGCCCTTAGACTCCCTTCAAGTTAGTAACTGAACTTAACTTCTGTGACCCATCTGGCAGCCAAACAATAGGCAAACATATAAGGTGAACAGTAATACCAGACAGGTATGAACTCATGAAAACAATCAAGCATATGAAACCAAGAGGACAGCATTTGCTCAGGGATAGAGCTAGGAAGCCAGAAGGGACGGAAATTAGTGATACAGGAAAGAAGTGGGCATAGAGAGGAAGGGGAAATAATGCTGTTACAGTGTGGGATTGCAGTAAATGTCACAAAACAGTATATTCTGTTATCCTTTTTATTTCAGTTGGTTCTGTTATGATGTCACCTTTTTCATTTATTATTCATGTTATTTGCACCTTCTCTTTCTTTTCCTTGTTAAATTTGTCAGTGGTTTGTTGATTTTGTTAATCTTTTCAAAGAACCAACTTCTTTTGTTGATTTTTCGCTATTGTTTTTTTGTTTTGTTTCGTTTATTTCTGCTATGATCTTTATTTTTTCCTTATTTCTGGGTACTGTAGGTTTGTTGTTGTTGGAGTTGTTGAGTTAGAGTGTTGATTTTGTTTCTTTTCTCTTTTTTGATGTGTGCATTTATTGCTATAAATTGACCTGTGACTACTGCTTTCGCTGTATCCCAAAGGTTTTGGTAAGTTGTGTCTTCATTCTTGTATGTTTCTAGGAATTTTTTTTATTTTCCACTTTATTTCTTCTGTTACTCAGTAGTTTTTGAGCAGTGTATTTTTCAGTTTCCACATATTTGATATTTTTCCTTGATCTTTCTCTTACTGATTTCTAATTATAGCATTATGATCCAAAAAGATGCTTTGTAGTATTTCAATGTTTTTTAATTCACTGAGGCTTGTTTTGTGTCCTAACATATTGCCTATTCCAGAGAATGATCCATGTGCACTGGAGAAGAATGTGTATTGTGCTTTCATTGGGTAGAATGCTCTTTATGTGTCTATGAGGTCAAGTTTGTTGATTCTGTTGTTGAGTTTTTTCCCAGTTATTCTGTTCCTTCTTGAAAGTGGTGCATTAAAGTGTCCTACTAATATTACAGAGTTGTCTATTTTTCCCTTGAACTAAGTTAATATTTGCTTTATGAATTTTTGAGCACTTTCATTGGGTGCATAGATACTAATCACCATAATGGTGGTGATATCTTCTTGGTCAATAGATCCTTTTAGTATCATATATTGTCCTTCTTTGTCCCTAATGTTGTTTTTCACTTTAAAGACTATTTTTAAGAAATTGATATTGTCATTCCTGCTCTTTTTTGATTGTCATTAGCTTGGTATATTTTTCCACCTCTTAATTTTTAATGTGTTTTTATCTTTGTAGGTCTTTAGTAGGCAACATATCATTGGATCTTCTTTTCTTATCAAATCTGCCACTCTCTTTCTCTTGACTGGTGTATTTAGTCCATTCATGTTGAGTGTAATTAGTGATAGGTATGAATTTATTGCTGTCATTCCATTGTGTTTTTTGTTGTGTTGTTGGTGATTTCTTTGTTCCAAATATTTTTCTGTGCTGAACTCATTTTCTTATCAAGTGTTTCTTCTCTTTTCTTCATTATTATTGGTTTTGTGCTTACTAAGTCCATGTGTTTTTCTTCTTTCTGAATTTGCTAAGGGGGATTGTTACTTTTCTTTGTGGTTATCCTGAAGTAAATTTTTTATCTCCTTAAGTTTGGAATAGTCAGTTCTGTAAAGGTATTGTCTTGTCTTCCTCTCCATTTGGAAGTTTTGTAATTAAAGCCTTTATTCCCTCTATTTGCTTTGTTGCTGGTGTCATCTGCAGACTCCCTTTTTTCACTGTGTGCATTATTTTATGAGCTTATTTTGAGCATCCATTTCTAGTTTGGTTTCTGTGTGGTGATGTCAATGTCTTGATTTTAATTTGCTGTTCTCTGTTGTGGATTCTCTATTGGAAAGGTTCTCTTTAGCATTTCTTGTAGGGTTGGTCTGGTTTTCACAAATTCCCTTAATTTCTGTTTGTTTAGAATGGCTTGATTTCACCCTCACATTTGAGGGACAATTTGGCTGGATATATGATTCTTGGTTAGAAGTTCTTTTCCTTCAATGTTTTATATATGCTATCCCATTGCCTTCTTGCCTTCATGGTTTCTGCTGAGTAATCAGAACTCAGCCTACCTGCTTGTCCATTGTAGGTGACATTTCTTTTTTCCCGGGCTGCTTGCAAAATTATTTCTTTGTCTTTGGTTTTGGAGACTTTGATTATGATATGTCTTGGTGATTTTCTCTTATGATCTATCCTGTATGGGGTTCACTGAGCTTCTTGGACAAATATCATTTCTTCCTTCATGATATAGGGAAAATTTTCTGTTAGCAAGTCTCCTAAAATTTTCTCAGTGTTTTTTTTTTTTTTTTTTTTTTTTTTGCT
>NW_006922256.1:281054-282310 GCF_000298275.1 Orycteropus afer afer | reverse complement strand
CTTATATTGGATGAGGCAGAGGAGAAGAGGAAAAAAAAAAAAAAGGCACCAGTAGCAAGTCCTTGTTTTCCATGTTTGGGTGAGACAGTACAGACAGCTCTGTCATGACAGGCAGTGTAGTTTTTGTCTTCCTGAGCCATATACTAATGATGACTTCCTACTGTCAATCAAAGACCTACAGTTCAAAATCAACAGGCACCCCAATGGGTAGAGGGCCTTTACTTTCTGCTTGGATCAAAAAGCCACAAAACCTCAGTACCCTACTCCACTCTGTGCTAAAAAGGGGTCATGGAAGAGTTGAACCCCAGCCCACTGCTGTGAACTCACTCTGGGGCTCCACGTACTCACAGGGAGTTTCTCCCTTTCTCCCACTCCTTTCTGGACTCTGCAGCAGTCCAAGCCAAGTGGGTCGTGATTGTTTCCCAGTAAGTTTATCTAGTCACTTTGCTCCCAAGGTCACCACCAAATACTCCTAATGTGGATATTCTGAGTCTCCAATGCCTCTATGGGTTCCATGTTTTGTTTTGTTTTGTTTTTTCCCTCCTTCCGTCCGCTGCCCTCTTTTGTATTTCTGAGTCCTCTCCTCTGTCTCTCTGTCTCCAATGGCTTGGTGGGTTTGTTTATTTTTCCCAGTAGTTTAATCTGCTCTTTTTCTCTGCCTTCACATAATCTGATACTTTAGCTTCTCCAGTATCATTATTTCTATCTGCTGTACCTAGTTATTCAAGGATTATGTTGCTCGAGGGAACAAATGTGTGGGTAATAAGTATAATGCCATCTTCCCACTCAAAACAGAATGTGTATTGATCGTTGAATGTGAAAACAATTTTCTCTGTAAATTTTTACCTAGGTCACAATAAAAAATAATAATAATACCAGAAAAAAAAATTGAAATAATGGTGGCATAGCTTCCAACATCACAGCAACATGAAAGCCACCACGGTACAACAAACTGACAGATGAATGGTGGACATGCACACAAAGCAATTGAGAATACCATGCACAAGTCAGTCACATCTTTGTCCTGAAAGTGACATATTTCCGTCTTAATGTTTTAAAGAGGACTTTTGCAGCCAATTTCTCAGTGCAATACTTTGTTTGATTTCTTGAGTGCTGCTTCCATGGACATTGATTGTGGATCCAAATAGAATGCAATAGCTGAAAACTTGATTTTTGTCTTGATTTTAATTTTTTTTAAAGTATTATTTATACTATTACATGCAGAAGTTATTCTATTTTGTTTTTATTGGGGAAAA
>NW_006922256.1:260780-279910 GCF_000298275.1 Orycteropus afer afer | reverse complement strand
CCATCTTCCTTCTGAGGAGTGGCTGGTGGGTTTGAACCGCCAGCCTTCTGGTTAGCAGTCAAGTGCCTTAGCCACTATGCTACCAGAGCTCCTAACATGGTTCTATCCTTACAATTTACTTATTCGAATTTTATATAAAACAAATCATCCAAAAAGGTGGACTATATGGGAAAGAACATAGAATCAGGATTGTTGGAAGGCACATTAACAACCTGAGATATGCAGATGACACATGCTTGCTTACCAAAAAGATGACTTGAAGGATGTACTGATAAAGGTAAAAGGGTACAAGCTTCAGTATAGATTATACCTGAATGTGAATAAAACAAAAATTTGCTAAACTAGACCAATAAACAAAACCAAGATAAGTGGAGACAAAAATCAAGTTTTCAACTATTGCACTCTATTTGGATCCACAATCAATGTCCATGGAAGCAGAACTCAAAAAATCAAAGTATTGCACTGAGAAAATTGGCTGCAAAAGGCCTCTTTAAAACATTAAGAAGGAAGTGTCACTTTCAGGACAAAGATGTGACTGATTCGTGCATGGTATTCTCAATTGCTTTGTGTGCATGTCCACCATTCATCTGTTAGTTTGTTGTACCGTGGTGGCTTGCATATTGCTGTGATGCTGAAAGTTATGCTACCAATATTTCAAATACCAGAAGGGTCATCCATAGTGGACAGGTTTCAGCAAAGCTTCCAGACTAGGGCAGACTAGGAGAAAGGACATAGTAATCTACTTCTTAAAAAATTGGCCAGAGAAAACCTTATGAGCAGCAAGGAAATATTGTGAGATATAGTACAGGAAGATGAGGCCCTCTGGTTGGAAGGCACTCAAAATAAAACTGAGAAAGAGCTGCCTCCTCAAAGTAAAGTCAAACATAATGATGTGGATTTATGAGTACAGCTTTCTGGATCTTCATTTGCTGATGTGGCACAACTCAAAATGAGAAGAAACAGTTCTAAACATCCATTAATAATCAGAACATGGAATGTATGGAGTATAAATCTAGAAAAATTGGAAGTCATCATTTAAAATGAAATGCAACACATGAAGATCAATAACCTAGGCCTTAAAGATCTGAAATGGACTGGTATTGGCCATTTTGAATCAGACAGCCATATGATCTACTATGCTAGGAATGACACATTAAAGAGGAATGGTGTCACTTCCATCATCAAAAAGACCATTTCAAGTTTTAAACTGAAGTTCAGTGCTGTTAGTGATAGGATAATATCCATACATCTACAAGGTAAACCAGTCAATACTATTATTATTAGAATTTATGCACCAACCACCAAAGCCAAAGATGAGGAAATTGAAGATTTTTACCAACTTCTGCAGTCAGAAATTGACCAAACATGCAATCAAGATGTATTGATAATTACTGGTCATTGGAATGCAAAAATTAAAAATAAAGAAGCAGCATCAGTAATTGAAAAATATGACTTTGGTAAAAGAAATGATGCTGGAGCTTGCATAATAGAATTTTGCATGACCAATGACTTATTGATCGCAAATATCTTTCTAAACAGCATAAACAGGAACTATACACATGGATCTTGCCAGCTTGCCAGATGGGACACACAAGAATCAAATTGCCTACATCTGTAGAAAGAGACCATGGAGAAGCTCAATATCATGAGTTCAGAACAAGGCCAGGGGCCAACTGTGGAACAGACCATCAACTGTTCTATGCAAATTTAAGTTGAAGCTGAAGAAAAGAAGTCCACAAGAGACAAAATATGGCCATGAGTATATCCTACCTGAATTTAGAGCCCATCTTAAGAACAGATTTTAGGTGCTGAACACCAGTGAACAAAGACCAGATGAGTTGTGGGATGACATTAAGAATACTATTCATGAAGAAACAAAAGGTCATTAAAAAGACAGGAAAGGAAAAGAAGACCAAAATGGATATCAGAAGAGACTCCAAAAACCTGTTCTTGAATGAAGAGTAGCTAAGGCTAATGGAAGAGATGAAAGTGAAAAAGCTGACCAGAAAATTTCAAAGAGCAGCTCAAGAGGACAAAGTAAAGTATTTCACTGACATGTGCAAAGACCTGGAGTTGAAAAATCAAAGGAGAACACACTCAGCATTTCTCATGCTGAAAGATCTGAAGTAAAAATCCAAGTCTTGAGTTGTAATATTGAAGGATTCTGTGGGCAAAATATCAAATGATGCAGGAAGCATCAAAAGAAGGTGGGAGGAATACACAGAGTCACTGTACCAAAAAGAACTGGCAGATGTTCATCCATTTCAGGAGGCAGCAAATGATCAAGAATTGGTGGTGTTGAACGAAGAAGTCCAAGCTGCACTGAAGGAATTGGCAAAAAAACTATGTTCCAGAAATTGACAGAATATCCACTGAGATGTTTCAACAAATGGATGCATACAGTACTGGAGGTGCTCACTCATTTATATCAAGGAATTTAGAAGAGAGCTACCTGGCCAACTGACTGGAAGAGATCAGTATTTGTATCTATTCCAAAGAAATGTGACCCAACAGAATGTGGAAATTATCAAACAATATCATCAATATCATACATAAGTAAAATTTTGCTGAAGATAACTCAAACAAGGTTGCAGCAGTGCATAGACAGTGAATGGCCAGAAATTCAAGCCAGATTCAGCAAAAAATATGGAACAAGGTATGTCATTGCTGATGTCAGGTGAACATTAACTGAAAGTAAAAAATACTAGAAATATGTTTACCTATATTTTTGATTATGCAAAGGCATTTGACTATGTGGGTCAGAACAAATTACGGATAACATTGCGAAGAATGAGAATTCCAGAAAACTTAATTGTGCTTATGAGGAACATGTATATAGACCAAAAGTTAGTCATTTAAACAGAACTAAAGGATATTGAATGATTAAAATCAGGAAGTGTGTTAGGGTTGTATAATTCCATCATACTTATTTAATCTCTATGCTGAACAGATAATCTGAGAAACTGGACTTTATGAAGAAGAACATGGCATCAGGATTGACGGAAGACTCATTAACAACCTATGATATGCAGATGATACAATCTTGCTTGTTGAAAGTGAAGAGGACTTGAGGCACTCATTGATAAAGATCCGAAACTACAGGCTTCCATATAGTATACCACAACATAAAGAAAACAAAAATTCTCACACCTGGACTAATAAGCAACACCATGATAAATGAAGAAGAGACCAAAACTGTCAAGGATTTCATTTTACTTACAACTATAATCAATACCCATGGAAGCAGCAGTCAAGGATCAAATGACATAGTGCATTGGGCAATTGCTGCAAAAAGACTTCTTTAAAGTGTTTAAGCTCAAAGATCATTTTGAAGACTAGATTGCACGTGACCCTAGCCATTGTATTTTCAATAGCCTCAGATGCATGTAAGAGCTGGACAATAAATAAGGAAGACCACAGAAGAGTTGATTCATTTGGATTGTGATGTTGGTGAAGTGTATTGACTGTGCCATGGACTGCTAGAAGAACAAATGTTTGCTGGAGGAAATAAATGCAGAATGCTCCTTAGAAGTGAGGATGGCCAAACTTCTTCTCTTATACTTTAAGCTATCAGAAGAGACCAGTCCCTGGAGAAGAATAGCATGCTGAGTAAAATAGAGGATCAGCTAAAAAGGAAAGACCCTCAATAAAATGGATTGACACAGTGGCTACAATGAAAGCTCAAACATGGCAACTATTGTGAGGATGATGCAGGACCAGGCAGTGTTTAATTCTGCTGTACATTGGGTTGCTGTCTGTTGAAACCTACTCAATAGCACCTAACAACAGCAAAAACACATGGATGTGGAAGCTGAACAATGAATAAGGAAGACTGAAGACCTGATGCCTTTGAATTTTGGTGTTGGTGAAGAATATTGACTATACCATGAACTGCCAGAAGAACAAACAAATCTGTGTTGGAAGAAGTATAGCCAGAGTATTCCTTAGGAAGAGGGATGGTGAGGCTTCATCTCACAGACTTTGAGTATATTATCAGAAGGAAAAGTCCCTGAAGAAGGACTTCATGCTTTGTAAAGTAGAGGGTCAGCGAAAAAGAGGAAGACCCTCAATGAGATGGATTGACAGTGGCTGAGAAAATGGGCCCAAACATAGCAATCATTTTATATGCATGAGAAAGCTGAATAATGTGAAAGAAACAGAAGAATTGATGCTTTGTGATATTGGTGCAGAATAATGACTATACCACGGACTGCCAGAAGAATGAATAAATCAGACTTAAAAGAACTACAATAAGAATGCTTCTTAGAAGCAAAAAAGTCGAGGCTTGTGCTCACTTACTTTGGACATGTCATCATGAAAGACCAATTTTGAGAAAGGAGCATCATGTTTGGCAAAGTTGAGGGTCAGCAAAAACAAGGGCAAACCTCAGTGAAATGGACTGAAACAATAACCACAAAAATGGATTTGAATATATCCATTCCTTAATGTCTACTTAGGCAACACCCAATCACATCTATGTCCATGGTCTCATAAGGGTACTCTTGTTTTTCAAAGGGAAAACAGATCTCGTTTTGTTTATTATTTCCTCCTAATAGTTTCAGAGACCCTAAACACCCAGAGTGAAATCAGCAGGCCTTCCAGTTACATCCCTGAACCCCATAGCACCCCATCCTTGGCCTCCTCATTCCCCTCCTCCTGTTTCATTTACCCACCCAGCAGCTGTGCAGCCAGGGCTGACACTGTCAGCTGCACTCTTGGTACCACATATCTGGTCTCTTTGGTCATTTCTCCATGCCCTATATTCACACCCCCTCCTCCCACCCCGACCTGGACGTGCTCAAAGTACTGATGCAGATGTTGGCACAGCTCCTGACCAGCCCAGCCACATACTCAGCAAGGCTTATCTCCTGTATCCAGTGGATATAGCTCTTGGGCTCCATAAGGATTTAATATAATAGGTTTTATGGGGATTTAACTACAGATTTTATGGGGACTGCCTGTATATAATAACATGGTGTTCACACAATGTCCAAACCATATAAAGTCCTGTTTCACAGAACATATTGTAGATATTAACAAGGAACTGGCAGAAACTCAAGCCATTCAGAAGAAGATGTGGAATGAGGGATATCATGACTGATGTCAAGTGGATCTTGGCTAAAACCAAAGAATACCAGAAAGATGTTTACTTGTATCTTATTGATTATACAAAGGCATTTGACTGTGTGGATCATAACTAATTATGTATTACATTGTGAAGAATAGGAATTCCAGAACACTTAATTATGCTCATGAGAAACTTGTACATAGACCTAAAGGCAGTCATTCCAACAGAACAAGGGTTTAATGGTTTAAAATCAGGAAACAAGGGTTTGCATGGTTTAAAACCAGGAAAGATGAGCATCAGGGTTATATTCTTTCCCCGTACTTATTCATTCTCTTCGCTGAGCAAACAATCAAGAGGTTGGAGTATATGAGAAATAACACAGCATCAAGATTGGAGGAAGACTCATTGGTTACCTCTGACATGGAGATGATACAACCTTGTTTGCTGAAACTGAAGAGGACTTGGAACATTTGTATAAAACTACAGTCTTCAGTGTGGATTACAGTTTAACATAAAGAAAACAAAAATGCTTGCAATTGCACCTATAAGTAATATCATGATACATGGAGAAAGTATTGAGGTTGCCAAGGATTCATTTTACTTGGATCCACAATCAATTCCCATGTAAGCACCAGATAAGAAACCAAACAATAGGTTGCACTGGGCAAATCTGCTGCAAAAGACCACTCTAAAGTGTTAAAAGGCAAAGTTGTCACTTCGAAGATTAAGGTCTGCCTGAACCAAGCTATGGTATTTTTAATCACCTCATATGCATGCAAAAGCTGGACAATGAATGGATAAGGAAGAGAGAAGAGGAATTGATGTTTTTGAATTATAGTGTTCTTCATGTAGTCCAGGCTCTCGGATTATTTGTTCAGCATACAGATTGAATAAGTATGGTGAAAGGGAATACTGCATGGTTTAAGATCAAGAAAGGTGTACATTACAATTGTATTCTTCTACAATACTTCGCATACTCATTTTTTATTATATGTTGTTATGTAGTTGTTGAGTGCTATCGAGTCGACTCTGACTCAAAACAACGCTTTGTGTAACAGAACAAAACACTGCCAAGTCCATAATATATCAGACAGTGTTTCACTGCTATTCATAAGGTTTTTCAGTGGCCAATTTTGTAAGAAACTGATGGCCCCATCCTTCTTCCTAGTCTTTCTTGATTGGGGAGCTCCACTGAAACTTGTCCACCATGGGTGACTGCTGATATTTGAAATACCAGTGCATGCATACTTCTCAGCCTCACAACAACATGCAAGCCACCACCATACGACAAACTATCAGATGAGTGGTGGTTTTATTATATACCCTATTTTAATATATAGATAATTGCTATACATATACTTTGCATAAAACAAGGTATGCTGTATTTTGTGGAAGATTTAAAGAATTTTCAAGCATAATTTTGATATGTTTAGGATTTTTGCTTATACTCTGAGAAATTAGTAACTCTCTAGGATGCAGAGTCCCTGCACTCAAAATGAAGCAAGCAGTTTTTATTCACTTTTTTAATGAAATTTTTTTTTTTACCTTTTTAAGAAGATAAAATGTCTGCTCCAAAACATCTGTGTTTATTATGAACTGCATATATGTCTCCAGAAACACTCAAATTAAATGATATGCAAATACATATCCAAATTATACTGGCTACCAGTTCACTTTAGTATGGAAGAATCAAATACCATGTATCTATCTATCTATCTATCTATGCAAATTATTACTTTCAATTCAGAAACCAGAATAACAGACTAGACTTTGGATTCTCCTCTTCCATTTTCTATTTTGTCCCTACGATGTATGTGGTTGAATCAATAGACAATATTTATCATCTTTAACCTTAAAGGGAGCTCTAAAAGCATTCCACACCATTCTGAACATCACATGGCACTGAAATAAGGTGAAACACCTTACATCCAGAGCACATTTGATTTCCAGCCTGCAACCTCTTACTTTTAAGTTTTAACTGTCTCAGAAATTGCAAAGAAAACAGTATAAAAGCACCTCATAGATTAACAGACCATTACTAGTCCTTAACACTCCAGCAGATGAAACCTCCTTGATCCCAGACTATAAAAACGCCTTCTGAAGGCGATTGAGCTCCTCTTTGATTCTTGGCCCAAGTCTTAATTTTCTCACAGTGCTGAAGCTCTGTATTTCATTAAGGATATCATGTTAAATTCCTCTGTGTCCTTACTTGTTTTAATGGGGTTTCTCTTCTATTCTACAGGCTCTTTCATATCTATTGATGTAGAACTAATAAATATAAATATATATTTTTAAAAGCTTATTGATAATAAACACTTTTGTTCTTTTTAAATTAACCTAAAGGTTACGAGCCTGAATTTATCTATCTCATTCCAATTTGATGAAATCACTTCTTCATATTGAGTGTCTAAACTAAAAACACACCTACTAGGTTTAGATTCAGATTTTTTTCCTTAGCTGTCTAAGTTATTCTTGCAGTTTTCTGCCTCAATTAAATTTATAGAATTTCAAAAATCACAAGAATATTTTCACTTCACACAGCATAAATAATGGTGACAACAAAATTGGGGCCTGCAGTTCCCATATAAAGGCAAAATCTGAAAACTTGGATCTTATTACTAGTTCAACCCTTAGTGTACCACATGATGCCTATTCTGTATTCACGTTGCTCTTTTGTAATTGCATTCCAAATGGTGTATACCAACAAACAACTTTTTTTCCAGTAATCATCTCATCTTCAATTTTATCCTTAATCAAGTAGCCTACAAACCCATGGGTTCACTTTCAGTTTTTAAAATGCTAATAGATCCATTTTTATCTTCGAAAATTTTCACAACTTAAAAAAAAGGGAAGAAAGAAACTATCAACTGAAATTTTTCTTCATTAATAATACTTGTTAAACAATTTAGTCAAAACTGAAATCATCTTGACCATGACACTAAAGAGGTACTGAGAAAATTGAGTACCCAGCAAAAAATTCCTATTTTCCAGTGCAAGGCTATAACTGCCAAGCCATTACATCAGCCATTTGTCATTGAGTAATCTATTTAAAATCTAATCTAATTGTCCTAAAATTATATTGTTGTTGTTATGTGCCGTCGAGTCAAACCCGACTCATAGCGACCCCTCCTTGGGTTTCCGAGGCAGTATCACTACGGAAGTAGGATTGCCCAACCTTCCTTCCGAGGAGTGGCTGGTAGGTTTGAACCACCAGCCGTCTGGTTAGCAGGCAAGTGTCTTAGCCACTATGCTACCAGAACTCCCAAATTATATTAGTATGATTTAAGTTAAGATAATTAGATAAGAGTAGCTGTTTACCAATAAGTTATGGGTTAATAAATAATGGTTATTTCAATAGAATCATCTTTCATAAGTATATAAAGAGATATAAATGTGTAAAGACTTAAAACTCAGAAAACTCACTGTCATCGAGATGGGGCTGACTCATAGTGATCCCTCCTTGGGTTTCTGAGGTGGTATCACTATGGAAATAGATTGCCCAATCTTCCTTCTAAGGAGTGGCTGGTGGGTTGGAACTTCTGGTTAGCAGTCAAATGCCTTAGGCACCATGCCACCAAACCATCCTCATAATCCTTGCTATGCTTGAGCCTATAATTGCAGACTTTGTGTCAATCCATTTCATTGAGGGTCTTCCCCTTTTTCACAGACCCTCTACTTTACCAAACATGATATAATCTCTAGGGAATGGTCTCTTCTGACAACATGACCAAAGCAGGTAAGATGAAGTCTGGCCATTTTCACTTCCAAGGAGCTTTTCGGTTCTACTTCTTCCAGGACAGATTTGTTCATTCTTCTGGCAGTCCATGGTATTTTCAGTATTCTTAGCCAACACCACAATTCAAAGACATCAGCTCTTCTTCAGTCTTCCTTATTCTTTGTCCAGCTTCACATGCATATGAGGCAATTGAAAATATCATTACTTGGGTTAGGTGCACCTTAGTCTTAAAAGTGGCATCTTTGTTTCTTAACACTTTATAGATGTCTTTTGCAATAGATTTGGCTAGTTCAGTGTGATGTCTGATTTCTTGACTGCTGCTTCCATGGGTGTTGATTGTGGATCCAAGTAATATGAAATCTTTGACAACTTCAATCTTTTCTCCATCTATCATGATGTTGCTTATTGGTCCAGCTGTGAAGATTTTTGTTTTCTTTATGTTGAGGTGTAATTCATACTGAAGACTGCAGTCTTTGATCTTCATCAGTAAGTGCTTCAAGTCATCCTCGCTTTCAGCAAACAATGTTGTTATATCATCTGCATATTACAGATTGTTAATGAGTCTTCCTCCAATCCTGATGCTGCATTCTTCTTAAATAGTCCAGCTTCTTGGATTGTTTGCTCAGCACACAGATTGAATAAATATGGTGAAAGGATAGAACCCTGACATTCACTCTTCCTGATTTTAAACCCCCTTGCAGTATTCCCTTGTTCTGTTCAAACAATATCCTTCTCATCTATGTTCCTCATGAGTACAGTTAAGTTTTCTGGAATTTCCATTCTTAGCAATGTTATCCATAATTTGTTGTGATTCACAGAGTTGAATGCCTTTAGAACACAAATAAACATTTTTCTGGTATTCTTTGCTTCCAGTCAACATCCATCTGACATCAGCAATGAATCATTCCACATCCTCTTCTGAATCCAGCTTGAATATCTGGAAATTCCCTATCAATATACTGATACAGCTATTTTTGAGTTATCTGAAAAGAATGCTACTGCCCAAATGACAAAAAATAGAGGAACTTTATTTTTAAAGATAGAGGAAATAGAGGAACTTTAACTTTAAAGTGCAAGTCCTCCTAAATCTCATTTATAAAACAAGAAGTGGGCTAAATTGGTTCTAAAATTTTTGACTCAACAAAGACCCCCCCAAATAGCTAATTTGAATATTTGGACACTAATATTTCTATGAAAAGAAAAATAACAAAAATATCACTAATATTGCTAACTGAGAAAGGGAAATTTTGGAGAATATGGAAACATTATACCTTGGCTGATTGACAGTCTGTCATATATCTGTGACATATGTGAAAAGAAAAATAAGCCCAATGAAACAAACTGGAGATCTGTGGACAATGTATTGTATATTGTTCATTGTTGGAAGCATAGTGTTAAACACTTTAAAATCTGTTGGTAATGCTATAAATTGGAATACCAAAACTAAAAACCAAGCTCACTGACAATGAGTCGATATCGACTCACAGCCATTTCCCTTGGGTTTCCAAGCCTGTAAATCTTTTTACAGAAGCAGTGCCTCATCTTGTTGCAGAGCAGCTGGTGGGTTCAAACCATTGACCTTTTGGTTAGCAGTCAAATGCTTTAACCACTACACCACCAGAGCTCCCTAAAAATTGGGATATTTCACCAAAAAATGTATGAATTTCCTGTATCTCCTTAAAAGAAAAAATCAGAAACATTCTTAGATTGCAACAATCAGCTGAAGCTATATGGCCAACGTCCCCTCTCACCAGGTTATATGCTCTCTATTGTGACACAGTCTACAGCACTTCCTATTGTGAAATTGTGTCAGTTTCCTTCCATCATCATGATTGTGCTTTTTTTCTTTTTTTCATTTTACACATTTAGGAAAACAAAACATATAATATCTCTAATATCCAGATCTCACAATTCAAAGTTGGGAACATGACAGATTAATGAAGACAGCAGCATATTCCAAGACAAAATTAGAGAAATCTTGTCTCTTAGTGGAAATAAACAAGATTCCTACATTTAATAAGACGTAAGAAAATAAAGAAGATTCCTCACATGTTTAAATATGTTCAGTTAATATTCCCTGTTTTGTATACCTGGCCTACTCTTTAACATAAGTTATAAAGTACCAAGGATATTTCTATTTTATATACAGCCTGTACCTTGTATGAATGTAGAAAAAGTATGAATCTAGGAAAACTAGAAGTAAAAATGAAATGGAATGCATAAAGGTATCCTAGGCATTAGTGAGCTGAAATGGACTGGTTTTGGCCATTTTGAATCAGACAACCATATGATCTACTATGCTGGGAACGACAAATTGAAGAGGAACAGTGTGGCAATCATCATTACAAAGACTGTTTCAAGATCTGGCCTGAAATACAATGCTGTCAGTGATAGGATAATATCCATATGCCTACCAGGAAGACCAGTTAATACTACTATTATTCAAATTTATCCACCAACCACCAAAGCCAAAGATGAGGAAATTAAAGATTTCTACCAACTTCAGGAGTCTGAAATTGACTACACATGCAGTCAAGATGTATTGATTATTACCAGTGACTGGAATGCAAAAATTGGAAACAAAGGAGAGTCACCACTAGTTGGAAAATATGGCATTGATGATGGAAATAACGCTGGAGATAGTGTGATAGAATTTTGCAAGACCAATGACTTATTCATTGCAAATACCTTTTTTTTTAACAAAATAAATGACAGCTATACACATGAACTTCACCAAATGGAGTACACAGGAATCAGATTGACTATATCTGTGGAAAGAGGCAATGGAGAAGTGCAATATCTTTAGCCAAAACAAGGCCAGGAGTTGATTGTGGAACAGACCATCAACTGCTTATATACACATTCAAACTGAAGTTGATTATATCCCTCCTGAACTTAGAGACAATCTAAAGAATTTATTTGATGCATTGAACACCAAAGACTGAAAACCAGAGGAATTGTAGGATGATATCAAGAACATCATCCATGAAGAAAGCAAGAGGTCATTAAGAAGACAAGAAAGGAACAAAAAAACAAAATGGATGTCAGAAGAGACTCTGAAACTTGCCCTTGAGTGGAGAGTAGCTAAAGCAAATGGAAGAAATGAGCTAAACAGAAGATTTCAAAGAGCAACTCAAGAAGACAAAGCCAAGTATTATATGAAATGTGCAAAGATCTGGAGTTAGAAAACCAAAAGGGAAAAATACACTTGGCATTTCTCAAGCTGAAAGAACTGAAGAAAATATTCAAGACTTGAGTTGCAATATTGAAAGATTCTATGGGTAAAATATTGAATGGTGCAGGAGACAGCAAGAGAAGATGGAAGGAACACACAGAGTTACTGTACCAAAAAGAACTTGCCGATCTTCATCCATTTCAGGAGGTGGCTATGTTCAAGAACCAATGCTATTGAAGGAAGAAGTCAAAGCTTCACTGAAGCAATTGGCAAAGAACAAGGCTCCAGAAATTGATGGAATACCCATTGAAATGTTTCAACAAATGCATGCCCTGCTGGAGGCACTCAGCTACGTCAAGAGATTTTGAAGACAGCTACCTGGCCAATTGACTGGAAGAGATCCATATTTGTACGCATCCCAAAGAGAGGTGATCCCACAGAATGCAGAAATTATCAAACAATATCATTAATATCACATGCAAGTAAAATCTCACTGAAGAGAATTCAAAAATGGTTGCAGCAGTATATTGACAGATAGCTTCCAGAAATGTAAGATGGATTGAGAAGAGGACATGGAATGAGGGATATCATTGCTCATGTCAGATGGATCTTAGCTGAAAGACAATACCAGAAAGGTGTTTACTTATGTCTTATTGACTATGCAAAAGCGTTGAATTTTGTGGATCATAACAAATTATAGAAAACATTGAGAAGAATGGGAATTCCAGAACATTTGATTATACTTGTGAGGAACCTGTACATAGATCAGGAGGCTGTCATTTGAACAGAACAAGGAGATACTGCATGGTTTAAAATCAGCAAGGGAGTGTATCCTTTCACCATACTTATTCAATTTGCATGCTGAGTAAATTTTCTGAGAAGCTGGATTATATGAAGAAGAACGTGGCATCAGGATTGGAGGAAGACTGATTAACAATCTGCACATACAGATGACACAATTTCGCTGAAAGTGAGGATGACTTGAAGCACTTACTGATGAAGATTAGGCTACAGTCTACAGTATGGATTACAATTCAATATAAGGAGAACAAAAATCCTTACAACTGATCCAATAAACAGCTTCACAATGGATGGAGAAAAGATTGAAATCATCAAGCACTTCATATTACTTGGTTCTACAATCAACACCAATGGAAGTAGCAGTCAAGACATCAGACAACATATTTCATTGGCCAAATCTGCTACAAAAGACCTCTTTCTAGTGATGAAGAGCAAAGATGTCTCTTTGAAGCCAAGATGCGCCTAACCCAAGCCATGGTATTTTCAATCACCTCCTATGTATGTGAGAGCTGGACAATGAATAAGGAAGACCAAAGAACATTTGATGCCTTTGAGTTGTGGTGTTGGAAAAGAGTACCATAGACTGCTAAAATGACTAACAGATCTTTCCTGGAAGAAGTGCAGCCAGAATGATCCTTGGAAGCGCAAATGGTCAGACTTCATCACACCTACTTTCATCATGTTGTCAGATGGAACCATTCCCTGGAGAAGGATATCATGCTTGGTAAAGTGTAGGGTCTATGAAGAAGACGAAGGCCCTCAACCAGATGGATTAACACAGTGGCTGCAACGATTGGCTCAGGTATAGCAAGTAACATGAGGCTGGCACAGGACTGGGTAGTGTTTTGTTCTGCTGTACACATAGGGTGACTATGAATCAGAGATAACTCGACAACACCTTACAACAACAACAATGTACTTTGTACAGTGCCGTAGCTCCGCTACTAATCAAAAGGTCCACATGTTAGAACTCAGCAGCTGAACTGTAGTTCAAATCCACTGGCAACTGGGGAGGAGAAAGATATATAGCAGTCTGCTTCAGTAAAAATTATAACCTTGGAAATCCTATGGGGCAGTTCTACTCTGTTCTATAGGGTTGCTATGAGTCAGAATCTACTCGTTGGTAGTGGGTCTGGTTTTGATTTTGTTTTTTTTTTTACCTTAAGGCTTACTGGAGTGTGAAAAACAAATTACAGGGTTTTTTAATCATATAAAAATATTACAATTCTAGTGGGACATGTATACATACATATGATCACACTCACATTGGACTTAATAGCATTTTAGCAATTACAATTAGTAGAATGCTCTAGACATTTAACAATGCATTACTTTAATGACTGAATTCATTAATAGGAGTTTGAAGATGAACTCTCTAACAAAGGTAGAAAGCTAGCTAAATTGCTATAATAAGCAGTGTCCAACAAAAGATTATTTAAATTTGAAGAGGTTCTTAACAGGTGACCTGGGCTTAGAATTAGACCTGCTCTTGATTAAAGTTCTTGTTTTTGTAAACTTTATGTTAATCAGTTGGTTTATTATAACGGAGTTGATAGCCATGCTTTGAAAGATATAAAAATAAAAGTGGAAAAATCACCCAGGACATAGACACCAAACCAAACCAAATTCATGGCCACTGAGTCAATTTCAACTCATAGTGACCCTCTTTGAGTTTCCAAGGGCATAAATCTTTAAGGAAGTAGATTGTCCCATCTTCTTTCCCTGAAGCAGCTGATGGGTTTGAACCACAATTCTTCTGGTTAGCAGTTAAATGTCTTAGGCACTGCACCACCAGAGGTCCTAATTAGGAGAAAATGCTGTATTTAGTTAAAAGTAAGAACTAAACATTTATTGAGTGCCTGTTGTGTGCAAGACACAGTGCTTATCACTTTACATTTGTTAACTCATTTTTTTTTCTCAGTTTACCTATGAATTAGATTTATTTTCTCCATGATCTTAATAATTGTTGTTGTTATTTGCCCTCAAGTCGGCCCCGACTCATAGCGACCCCTCCTTGGGTTTCCGAGGCAGTATCACTACGGAGGTAGGATTGCCCAACCTTCTTTCCCAGGAGTGGCTGGTGGGTTTGAACTGCCAGCCTTCTGGTTAGCAGTCAAGTGCCTTAGGCACTATGCTACCAGAGCTCCTGATCTTAATAATGGAAGGGTAAAATTACTTAGAAGAATGATGAAAGTAAAATAACCACAAAATTCATAAGCAAGCTCAGCACAGAGTAACATCGTCAGATAGCTTAAAAAGAACGTCAGTTTCTCATTCAGCCTCCAGATTCTGACCAAAGTTGTACAAATAGTTCTCACTCAAGCTAACTCCAGAGCAAGGGATGTGCTCCTATAGCGAAGGCAGCATTTGAAGCAGGAAGAGCCACTCTTCCTTTATCTTTTCTTTCTCCAATGTTACCATTTTTCAGTGGTGAGATTCAAGACATAGTAAAAGTTCAATGAAAACGTTGTTGTTAAGTGCTGCCATAGCGACTCTGTGCAGTAGAGTACAACTGCCCCACTGCCCCGTAGGATTTACTAGGCTGTAATCTTTAAAAAAGAACTCTAGTGGCAGCATATCACCAGGTCTTGGGTCCTGTGGAGCCGCTGGGTGGGTTCAAACCTCTGATCTTTCACTTAGCAGCCAAGCACTTAACCAGTGCACTAGAGACACCAGGATCCTTAATTATTTTGTTTCTTTTTTTTTTGGGGGGGGGGGGAAGGCTGTAATTTTATAAGACAGTGACAAATCATAAAGAAACCAAATTCATATTAGATATCATTAAATAAATGCATACAACTTTTATAATATATCCTGGGGTCAGTATAAATTCAAATTCAAACCCTATGACTCCTGTACATTCAAATATGTTCAGTGAAAATTTATCTACAGAGTAAAGCTAGAATGCAATATAGTTCCTGGAGTAAGACAGGCTTGTGTTCAAATCTGGCTTTTCTGCTTGGTTGGTAAATGATAAAGCATCAACATATTAATCTGCTTAAAATGGGAATAATAATTTAATACTCCATAGGGTTGTTGTAACAATTGAATGGGATGATCCATGTCAAGCACAAAGAAAGTGCTCAATATAATTTTACCAATTCAATTTTCCTATTTTAATGCTTTTTTAAAGCAAATGTATGTGTGCGCACATGTGTTTAGAAACCTCTTGGGATTAGTCAATCAAATGCAGATTATGTTAATGAATGGACTTTAACTCGAAAGTGCAATTAATTCAGAAATTATATTTCACAAGGCATTTTCTTTTTCTTTACTGAAAAGCATATGCTATTTGACTATTTACCAGAAGTTTGGCCATTCAAACCCACCAGCTGCTCCATGGAAGGAAGATGGGTCAATCTACTTCCCTGAAGATTTACCACCTTGGAAGTCCACAATGGTTGCTGTGAGTTGGAGTCGACTGGATGGCAGTGGTTTCTTTTTGTTTTATGGTGGAAAGGGACGATTTCTCAGAATCAGATTAATCTGGGTTTAAATTTTAGCTGTCACTCCTACATAAGTGACAAGTTACTTAA
Source organism: Orycteropus afer afer (assembly GCF_000298275.1). Classification (NCBI taxonomy): domain Eukaryota; kingdom Metazoa; phylum Chordata; class Mammalia; order Tubulidentata; family Orycteropodidae; genus Orycteropus; species Orycteropus afer. Next base: position 263,594 of record NW_006922256.1, on the reverse strand, counting down.
ACCTTCCTAGCCCCAGTTTTCTCATACTTTACAAAAACTTTGTTATAAAGATTAAAGGAGCTACTTGACATAATGTAGGCCCTAAATAAATAGTAGCTTTTATCATTACTGATAGGATATCTGGTAGCATAGTCCCCAAGGCATTTGGCTGCTAACTAGAAGGTTGGCAGTTCAAACCACCAGCCACTCCTCGGAATGAAGACTGGGCAATCCACTTCTGTAGAGTTGTTGCCTCAGAAACCCAAGAAGCGGTTGTTATGAGTCAGAATTGACTCAACGGCAGTGAGTTTGGTTTGTGTGTCATTATTAATAATGTATATTATTATTCAAAGGAGTTCTGGTAGCATACTGGCTAAGGCACTTGACTGCTAACCAGAAGGCTGGCGGTTCAAGCCCACCAGCTACTCCTTGGAAGGAAGATGGGGCAATCTACTTCTATAGAGATACTGCCTCGGAAACCCAAGGAGGGGTCGCTATGGGTCAGTCCGACTCGACGATACATAACAACAACAACAACATTATTATTATTCAATCTTCAGAAAAAAATTGTTTTTAGAGCAGTCAATATTTTATTTGTATTGCAAGCAAGGTTTAACATTAAAAACAATATAGAATTTGAGAAACAAACATTTTTTTCTAATTTGCCAAATGATTGACATTTGTTGAGTCATATGGCCTTTTCTCTTGGGTGATATAAACCAAAATGTTACCTGACTAAAAACCAGAAACTCATGATACTACAAACATTTAGGAAAATCAATGTTGTCGCATGTTGACACTGTGGAGCTGTAGTCACCTCCCTGATACTTTTCCACGAGACGCTAATGAAACGTGTGATTTTCCTTTCTAGTCATTCTCAGACATGAAGGTGATTCAAAGCATAATAGGCATACTTTTGTACCTGAATTTTAGAGTCGCGATAACAAATATAAAATCAATATTATATTGTTTTGGCTATTTCAGAAAGAATCAAAAAAGCCTCCAGTGAACTCCAGCAACAACAGACTTTAAATCAACAGCTGGTTAACATTATCAGGATGAATCATGGAGTAGTAGTGACAGCTGGATGGGAGCCAGGACGGCCAAGATATACCAGAGATAATTTCTGTGTTTTAAAGGGAGATATTTTTCAGTACCTCTGACCTGATGTTACATTCGTCTTAATTTCAGGTGACAAGTAGTGTTATAAAAAACAAAGTGCAATTATACTTTAAACCCAAGGGATCTAAACAAATAGAAATGTCATGAGGTAGTATATTTTTCAACCAGAGGAAGCCATCACTTTGCCCACAAACTGTTAGGTAAATGCTGGAAATATTTAGTGTTCTATTTAGAACTGCTTAATGTTTTTTTTTTTTTTTTAATAAGAAATAAACTATATTTGTTTTTATGGTCAAGTTAAAACAAGACTTCTATCTATGAGCTTGACAGGCAAAGCCACACCAATCTTTCAGCTTTAAAACCAGTTGAGGGGAAAAAAAAAAAATCTGCCTTATGCTTCTCAGCCTACACAACAAAGTTATGGGAGATTTTTTCTCCCCTTCAGATTTAGTGTAAATGTCCCCCACCTGACACACACAAAAGCCTAGATATCAAACAGAATGATGCTGATGTTCAACACCTGCACTTTCACAGCCACCAACAAAGGAATATAGAGACTTCTCCTACCTACACACCTGTTGGAAAGGTGGATGCCTTTAACCTCTTCTCTTGATGGATCCCCACAAGACAGAGATGGAAAAGAGTACTCTTCAAAGGATGGTGCTTAGAAGCACAGGCAAACAAAACAGGTCTATATTACAAGGTTTAAATGCTTAATTATAGAATATATCTGGCAGCCTGCTAAGAAGGAAACTTTATACTAATAGAAGGAAAACAAAGGGATTCACCGTTCCTCCCACTCAAAGTGGGAGGGGTGGTTCTAAACAACCAAGAAATGATAAATTATTATGTAAAGCAAGCTAACCTTAACACCTTTCATAGCATATACAGTGGCCAATTTTTCTTTTATTACTAAGAAAATTGTCAAGTATAAATAATGTATGTATCTGAAAGAAATATATTTGAAAGACGATAATAAATTCTGTCACAAGTACCAGATATATAATCTATGGAACTTACTCATTTGCATACTTAATCCAGTAAATGCTTTATTTATTCATATTATTTAAAACATAATATGCAATTTTTTTAATCTAGTTTTTTAAACTTTGATTTGATAAATGGATGAATCGTTAAGAAATGAATGAACAGAGAACCTGTTGGGAAAATGTTTACTTAACCCAACTACTGATTTTAAAGTAAGAAAAAAAAATTCTGGTAATTCGGTAACTTGAAGTATTACATTATAGAAACAACACAAGATTTCACTTGTATCACCATTGAAAATAGCAGTATGTATAAAAACAATAAAGTATTGTGACTTTGTATATATTAAAGCAATTTAGGACTTAATTACATTTATAATATGTTCAATAGGGGATTAAATGCTGATGTCATCAAGCAACAAGCTGTCATTTAACCATCCCAATTTATAAAATAATTTTAAATTGCCATATATATGTAAATTAGTCTTAAAAAATAAGACTTTTGCCCAGCTTTTATGGCTTATAGTATGAAGGTACAGAAATAATTTCTACTCACTGAGAAAAAATAGGAATACTTTACTTATAACACTGCAATTTGTTTCAAGGCTTGAGGGGGAAACTCAAAGATTGTATGTATTTTGAGTGTTAGATGTGGGCAGGAAGAGAATCCCTTTGGAGTTTCTGGAAGATGAAAGAACAAACTCTCTTTCATGCTCTTTTCTCTTCA
>NW_006922256.1:230277-260680 GCF_000298275.1 Orycteropus afer afer | reverse complement strand
ATATATATATATATATATATATATGTGCTACCTTCTAGCCGAATACTATTATAAGCTCTGGAATTCTTCCTAAAAGTTGTGTGTGGGTGATTCTTTCATCCAAATAAAGTGATTTAGTCATTTGCATGATCTCCCCATTCAAGAGAGCATTATCCGCATACCAAACCAGAGCATCATTGTAACAACCATATCTCAGTGGCCACCCTTCTAACCTATGCTTGAACTTTAGCAGTAGTTATAATTCAAATTAGATTGTCCACTACCTATAAATGAAGCTAAAAAGTGCTGACAATGTGAGGATAAGGTTCGAGCAAGCTAATAGGTTTTAGTGCCTGAAACTTTTGATAATCTGGCCTTAAGTGTCATTGCTCTTTCAAGATGGATTCCATCTGTCCTATAAAGTTATGTATTGAAACATAATGCATCCCTTTGATCTCCTTTGTAAAAACCCTATGAAGTCAACAAAATGCTCCCATTTACTTAACAGCCAGATTCCCAACTTGTTGACATGAAAGATTTGAACACTTGTATTAGTAAACAGTAAATGAACTATGTGGTGAAAGCCTCTTAGTAAAAAGCCTCAGAGATGGGCTAAGGTTCTGACTACAGGTAAAGGTTGTACTTCTGAGATTTGGTACCAAAATAAAACAAAAGAGCACAGCTCAAGCCATTAGTAGGCTCCATAATGCCTTATGGGTGTTTTTTACATATATTTTGCATAAATTTCCAAATTAAGTATACCCTAATAAAGCATTCATCATGAAATAATATATTTGATTTTCAAATAACTTATGTTAGTGGATAAAAATATTCTTACAACATAGATGCATACCATAGTAATACAAATAAAATACACAGGTACATTGCCTTGACTACACGTTATTTGTTTACACACAAATACATAGTATTCTAAGTATTAGAGGCAACTGTAGGCAGTGGAAATTGTATTAGCTTTTGTAGTCAGAAAGATCTAAGTAGAAATATTGGCTACTTCTGCTGAGTGATCCTGAGTATCTTAAAAATGATTAGGTACTAATACTTCCCTGGGTTTTTAGATTACTTGGCAAATAGTACCAAAAACCCAACCCGTGGCCATCAGGTCAATCCCCACTCATAACAACCATGTAGGACAGTATAGAACTGCCCCCGGAGGGTATCTAAGGCTGTAAATCTTTAGAAAGCCGACTGCCTCATCTTTCTCAAGTGGAGCAGCTTGTGGGTTTCAATGGTCGATCTTTTTGGATAGCAGCTAAATGCTTTAATTCCTACACCACCAAAGCTCCTTTTGCAAATGGTGGCACTCAACAAATACTATTTATTTTATGTTCCGTATAGCAGCATCATACCCAGACTTAGGTTTATGCTTTTATCCAGTTCTAGAGTTAATTAATTTCCTGCTTCATCCTAAGCATATACTCTCAGTGTTGTTGAGTCATTGAGCACAGCCTCAGTATGCTCTTTTTGGATGACAAGGAAATTGTGGTCTGTCTGCAATTCCCTGTGAACATATCTCCTAACAAGGCAAAACCTTGTCTATCCTTCAACACCCAGGTCAGGTTGTAATACAAATAAAATACCTCCTTCACTTCCTCTGTGAAGACTCCCACAGTTCTTACTGGCTAGTAATAATTAATTGTTCTGTACTCCCAAAATACTTGGTTCATGCCATTATCACAGTACTTAATAAATTGAATTATAATTAGTTCTTGTGTTGTCCTGCTTCCTTTTATAGAAATTGAGTTCCATGAGGTCAGGATCTGTGTCTTAATTTTCCTGATACCCTTGTACATGGCCCAGAGACTGGCAGAGAGCAAACACTCAACAAAAAGAGGAGAGGGAAGGAAGAAAGGAAACTAGAAATAATATTTGCCTACTTTTCTTATATTGTGTCTTTGATCACGTACTCAAGAGTAGTGATCGTGAGTAGTGTTTGAAAATAAATAAACAATGGCCTTAAACTGTTAATTTCCTAACACAATCTAGCCAGGGATATGGCAGATGGCTCTGAGATCCACACGGTATTTTTGTGCTTGAATCAACAAATGTTCCACCCAGTGGCATATGTGTGCATATATTAGCAATGCTAGATGCTTCAAGCTTGCAAACAAAATCCTAACTGAGGAAATGTACATGTCTTGCAAATTTACAAAGACACATAAGCTTTCTTATTTCATTCAAAATTAGTAGAATACTCATGTAGAGCTTCCCATGTTTAGATTATTCTTTTTATTCACTCAGCCAGTCTCACGCTGCTGGACTTCAGGTTATAGCTCTTTCCTAGGCATTTGTGTTAACACACACACACAAACACACAGACACACTCTTATACACATATAATCTGAGTGCCACTTTCTTACTTTCTCTCAGCCATCTTCCACAGTGATTGCTACCAAAGTGACACCCTCAAAGCTCAAATCTGATCATGTCATTTCCATACTTATATTTTTGTATAACCAATGATAAAGTCTAAACTAAATATGTACTAAGCCTAACCAAACCACCTGCCACTTGCCAATTATTCCATGACCACTCATGTCTTTATTTCTCTGCAAACGTTTTCCCACATTCTACAATGCCTTTTACATGCTTTTTCTATTAAAAATTTATTTCCTTTCCTCTTGATTTCAGATCAATTTTTAGCTTCTCTGAAAATATTTCCATGACAACACTTTCTGCTGTTGCCTAGTGAAGAACTGAGACCCATGCACTCTATCCCTAGGATTCTGTGTAGATGCATGTACCTCATAATACTGTACTTTAATTTTTACATATAGATTTGTCTCACTGAGTTGTATGTCACTTGAAAATATGTACTAAGTCTTCTTCAAAAGTGTCTTCTCAGCACCTAGAATGCTGCATGTGCTTAATTATTTGTTGAATGAGTAAATTACTAGATGTTGTCCATAAAAAAATGTATGGTTTCTTTATATAAACATGGGAGCTCTGGTGGAGTAGTGCCTAAGGCACTTGACTGCTAACCAGAAGGCTGGCGGTTCAAACCCACCAGACACTCCTGGGAAGGAAGATTGGGCAATCTACTTCCATAGAAGATACCACCTCGGAATCCCAAGGAAGGGTCTCTATGACTCGCAGTGGACTCTACAGCTATGATTTGAGGGGTTTGTTGTTGTTGTTGTTGTTGTTTTTGTATAAACATACATGAAAATAAAAAGTTTTAACAAATTAGAAAGTGTAATTGAAAATCTGGGGATCAGGAGTAAAATGGTTGGCAGATTATTGGCAGTCTGAGCCTTCTGTTCAGTTATGGGAATAAAAAAACGATTCAGGATGTGAATCAGAGTGCTCTCTGGGCTGAGAAGCCCTCTCCCTGGTCCCGCCCTACTTGCAGGAAGAATCTCCAGGTGCAAGTAGTTCCCAGGCAGGCAGCCCCAGGCAAGCCTCAAGCAATCAGTGATCAACAACAGGAAGTGGCGGTGTCAGCAGCCGCTCAACAAACTTACTTAACAAAACACCAGTCACTCACAAACACATAACCCTTTATTAAAAAGCAAGTACATTCCAGAAGTTCCAGAGAGGGTACAGTGGAGCTCCGCAGGTGCAGCAGACCTCAAAGCAAAGCCATTTCCATAAGGGTGTAAATGGGTCTTTCCCAGCAGAATGGGAAAGACCTCAAGCTGCTTAACATTACTGGCTTTATACTTCCTAAAAGGGGCGTAAAGGGGCATTCTTAAGGTGGGGTTGAGTCCCTTGAGTGACAGGTTGAGAGGTTAATCGACATGTCCCGGAGAGCCCTCCCGCATGCTCAGATCCCCAAGGTCCAAAACCCACAAAAAGAAGGTGGTCTTAATTAGAGTATAATATCACATCATAAGGTTACTTGGGGTCGGGGTATGAGGCTTCTGTGCATGCCCCAAGTTAGAGACTTTCCCAAAACCTCAAGTTCCGGGGTCTGTGGTTATGCTGCTTAATTTTCATTGGCCAGGCCACACTGGTGGTTGCGTGCTATTGCAGGTGTTAGCTCATTAACCTCCTTAAATATTCTGCCTCTCTCCCTTTTCTCCTCCCTGTGGGGCTACCCCAGACCGGCTCCCTGTTCTATCTTCCTGCCTAACAAAAGTAATTATAAATCTGCTAAAAGTAATCCAAGTAATCTATATTACAGATTATAAATGCATTAAAAATTGATAAAACAATGAAAAAAACAGCGTTCTAAAAGTTAAACAATGAAAAAAACAGTAGTATTCTAAAGTTAGACTTCCTTGACGAATGAGTAGTAACTGGAAAAGAAATCAAGTAGGGTTTCTACAGGGCTGGCTAGGTTGTTTCTTGCTGACTCATGTTACAGCTCTTTTAGGAGGTTCATTGTCTCTCTCTCTTTCTTCTTTCTTTCTTCCTTCTGCTTCTTCCCAATGCTTTCTCTCTGAAAAACGTCTGTGGGGTTGGCTGCATATAGATACTTGTCAATTGAACTCCTTACCAATTTCAAGGCCTGGCTCCCCACTCTGGGGCTAGGGCCAGACAAAAAGCATCAACTACAATTTGTTTGCAGCTTACCCAGGAAATGTCAGTCAGCCTGGACAAAAATAACAAATGCTCTGGGATAGAAAACTAGGACAAATATAACTTCTAAGGGTATAGGCGGGAGCTCTGGTAGCATAATGGCTAAGACACTTGCCTGCTAACCAGATGGCTGGCGGTTCAAACCCACCAGCCACTCCTCAGAAGGAAGGTTGGGCAATCCTACTTCCGTAGTGATACTGCCTCGGAAACCCAAGGAGGGGTCGCTATGAGTCGGGGCCGACTCCACGGCAAACAACAACAACAACAAGGGTATAGGCTGACTCGACGGCACATAACAACAACAACAACAACAAGGGTATGGGGGGGAAATTTCTTAAGCTGTGTTTCCAAAGAACCAAGGCAAAAGGCCCCATAAAGGAACTGATTTCAGCACAGCTTCTCTCCCACTACTCATCTGTCAGTTTGTCATATTGTGTTGGCTTGCATGTTATTGTGATGCTGGAAGCTATGCCACTGATATTTCAAATGCCAGCAGGGTCATCCATGGTGGAAAGGTTTCAGTGGGGGCGACAGACTAGGGAAAAAGGCCTGGTGATCTATTTTCTGAAAATTAACCAATGAATATCTTATTGTCCAACTCTCTTGCTTTGGACATGTCATCAGGAGAGATTAAGGGCTGGAGGACATGTTCGGTGAAGTAGACAGCAAATGAGAACATTGGAGACCCTCAGTAAGATGGACTGGCACAATAGCTGCAATGATGTGGGCATTCTGGTGATTGTGAAGATGATGCAGGACCAGGGAACATTTTGTTTGGTTGTGCATAAGACTGCCATGAGTTGGAGTCAACTTCATAGCAGCTAACAACAACAAGGCTTCTCTCTGTTTTTCTAAATTGTTATCAGAAAAGAAGCTCCACATTATTTCATCTTTAATATGGTCCAGCCCTTATTATTTTCTATATTATTTTCTGATATGAGGTTATGCAGTGGGAGAGATTATATTTGAACCTAATGTGTGCTCCTCACTAGAATTCAGATATATCTAGTTATGCTAAAGCATTTTCTAGCACAGCTATACAATATAAATTGTTCATTTGATCTATTCAACAGTTATTTACTTAAAATCCACTATGTGCCAGGCACTGGGATAGGCAATGAGGGTGCAATGATATGTAAAAGAGATCTCATTGCAGCCCTTAGGAAGTTCACAGTTTAGTGGAGGAGACACACACACAACTCCATACTCTGCTAAGTGCTAGAAAAGAAATGCCCAGAGTGCAAAGAGTGAGGTTGGGGATTAGGTTTGGGGAGAATTTACTTTTAAGTCAAGCACCAAAGAGGAAGAGGCATTTTTCTACTAAAAATAAAATTGTACTACAGAGAAGGTTTTTGTTTGGCATAAAGCTTTCCTTACCCAATGCTGTTTTTCTACATTGATGAGTATGCTCTACTCAAAACTAAGTCCAGTTACTGGCAACTGATTAAATAGCACTCAGTTTTCTTGCTGAAGGACAAAATGTTTGGTGAAGTTAAACATACAGGTTATCCATTCAATTTAGACTGACTCTATGAAATCAACCATGTCTCATAGACGAGCATTATACCAATGCTGACACACACAAAGATGAGCAAATTCTTCAATGTTACAGCTCTTTTTCCATGCTCTAGTTCAGAAATGGTTCATATACCCAATGCTCTTTAATCATTTTTTGAAGAGAACAGTTCAATTATCTTCCTACCCAGAACTTCCTTTGGAATTTCCAGCTTGGGATGACATTCACAAATACCCTTGACACAAGATGGTTTTCATCTACCTGAGAAGGTTGGGCACTGACCAGTTTTTGGATGGATGCATGGAAGAAGTAAACAAGGGAAGGTTTACCTGACAACACTTGTAGTTAGTTAGCATCTACTTTTTTTAAAGCTATAAGAAATACACACTAGTGTTGAAACATAGAAAAAAGAAATAGACTATCTGAATATGAATTTCATGTAATTTGAAGCTTCTATAACTTAAGATCATGAAAGATAATAATCATTTATGACTATACAATTTTCACTTTAGCTTGCATATTCCTTGAACCAGAGGAACAATATAGTACATGACTGTTTCAACCATTGAGAGCAACTCATTGGGCTCCAAAAATTATTGGTAGATTGCTGTTGCCTCTGAAAAGACAGAAATAAATTGTATATATATAATAGTTTAAATAAATTAGAACTTCATTCAGAGATAAAGTCAAGATTAACAGCATTATAAGATACAACTCAATTTCTGTAAGAATAGTCAAGTCTTTTGAATCACCTAGTGCTTAGTGAGACTTTGTCTCACATACTTTGGTCATGTTGTCAGAGGGGATCATTCTCTGGAGAAGGATGTCATGCTTGTTAAGGAGGAGCGTCGACAAAAGAGGGGAAGGCCCTTTCCAAGATGGATTGACATGGTGGCAGTGGCAATGGGTTCAAGTTTAGCAAGAATCATGGAGCTGGCTTAGGACTGGGCAGTGTTTTGTTCTGCTGTGGATAGGGTCTCTATGAGTCAGAGATGACTCAACGGCCCCTGACAACAGTGCTTAGTGTTTCTCCACTCAAAAGATACTGCATTTTATTTTAATTCCCTAGTTCACACTCCATGCATGAGACAGAAGAGTGGAGAGGAGGAGAAAATAACTAAATTTCAATGACTCTAGTAGGCAAAAAATATAATGAAGAAAGAAGGAACAAGAGAGCAAAATTTTACCTCATAACTCTGTAGTTGAATACTGGCCCAGAGGCCCCTTAAGGGTTTATCATACTTGACAACTTGTTGTTGTTGTTGTTATGTGCCTTCGAGTCAGCCCCGACTCATAGCGACCCCTCCTTGGGTTTCCGAGGCAGTATCACTACGGAAGTAGGATTGCCCAACCTTCCTTCCTAGGAGTGGCTGGTGGGTTTGAACTGCCAGCCGTCTGGTTAGCAGGCAAGTGTCTTAGCCACTAACCAAAATCCCAAATGATTTGGGATTGTATGCAGATTTTTTTTTCTTAGCAAATTTATTTGGTAGATACTTGATGTAAAGAAACAAAAAAAAATTGGAAGAAAGTAAATTTATTAAAATATAATTAGTCATTTCATTATAAGTTTTACATTGAATTTTATTCAGGATGATGATTTTCCACTTTATATCTTATTGCATTCAGATTGTCAGTCACTAAAAGTTAGAGATATCTGTTAAGCTGATTTTGAAGAAAAACCTAGCCCCAAAATCTTTAGCATTAATATTTTGGATTATCATAATTTAAAAATAATAATGTAAACTTATGGTCTATAAAATAAGTGTGATTTTTTAAAATTTCAATGCTGGGGGAAAAATCAAGATTATATATGTTTTATAAACACACAGTTTAAGTCTAAAACAAAGAAACAAAAGAAAATAGAGGAAACTCATCTAAGCAGTCATAAAACACAAAGTAAAGATACATACAACTGCATGGAAGAAGGAAGATACATGAACTTGAGACAAACTGTGGCTTAGGTGGCCCACATACTGTGGAAAAATTTCTAGCCCTTGGGAAACTCTTGCATATATGTAGCACACATAAAATCAAAAATACTGAATTCACAGTAAGAAATTTTTATATGATTATTAGTTGGTCTTCATTTCGTTTTGTCAGAATGTTGCTGCATGATCAATCAAGATCATCAGACAGGCTTCTGTGCCTAAATAGATCTATTTCTTACAGAGTTCTTAGGAGTTCTCGTAGCATAGTGCCTAAGGCACTTGACTGCTAACCAGAAGGCTGGCGGTTCAAACCCACCAGCCACTTCTCGGAAGGAAGGTTGGGCAATCTACTTCCATAGTGATACCTCAGAAACCCAAGGAGGTGTCACTATGAGTCGGATCCAGCTTGACTTGACGGCACATAACAACACAGAGTTCTTAAAGCTTAACCATGTCTAAGATGTCCTGTAAGATATTTTCATGCAAAATTGCCTTCTGAATAAAATCTACTACAATCTACTCTCTCTAAATTTCCAATCCCAGGTAGACAATTTTTGAGTCCCGGGGGTAGAGAACTAAATCCAATCTCTTACTTTCACACTCTTAAATCTCTTGCAAATTTTCCTTTTAGGTTCCATTTTATGGTAAAGAAATTCCCTATGTTTCAGGTCAGTACAAGGTCAAATCAGAGGTTTATTTTGTAAACAAAAGTGTGACCCACATAATGATTTGTTTCATTTTGAAAATGTTATTTGAAGTAAGGATACATTTGTAATTGATGTAATCTGCATCAGCTTTGTACATTGGGTGCTTTCAGACTTCAAGAGAGCTGTTTGCATGCTTCTACTTGCATGCTTGCAAGGAGCTGGATCACAATTTACTTGTTAACATTCTCCGCAAGTCTTTGGAACTCTATGAAGGTTGGAAAATGTTCTTGAAGAAAAAGCTATAGCAACAGCAGAAAAAAAAAAAAAGGAATTTTATGTAATTTATATTTACTTCATTAGATGGCAGCACAGTATCCAAAACCAGTCTAACATTTTAGCAGGAAATATAGTATCCCTTAGAAGTTACAGAAGCAAATGAACTGTGTTGAAAAGTATATATCTGAAATTTCTCTATACTATTGTTAATATATAGGAGTTCCGGTAGCTCAGTTGTTAAAGCATTTGGCTGTGAACCAAAAGGTTGGTTGTTGGAACCCACCAGGTAGTCTTCAGGAGGAAATTGAAGCACTCTGCTTTCTTAAAGATTACAGCCTTGGAAACTCTGCGGAGCAGTTCTACTTTGTCCTCTAGAGTTGTTATGAGTGGGAATTGACTCGATGGCACTGGTTTTGGTGATTGTTTGTTTTTATCTTTAACATATCCATCTACACTCAGATCTCTCCATATTGCAAGTTGTTAACCTTTCTCCAATCCTGATGCCATGTTCTTCTTTATTTGTTCAGCATACAGATTGAACAAGTATGGTAAAAGTATATAATCTTAACACACACCCTTCCTGATTTTAAACCATGCAATACCCCCTTGCTCTGTTTGAATGACTGCCTCTTGTTCTATGTACAAGTTCCACATGAGCACAATTAAATGTTATGGAATTCCCATTCTTCACAGTGTTGCCCATAATTTATTTTGATCCACAGTCCAATGCCTTTACATAGTCAATAAAATATAGGTAAACATCTTTCTGGTGTTCTTTGCTTTCAGCTAAGATCCAACTGATATCAGTAATGATACCCCTTTTTCCACACTCTCTTCTAAATCCAGCTTGAATTTCTGGCATTTCCCTGTCGATGTACTGCTTTAACTGTTTGTTTGTTTGTTTGTTTGTTTAATAATCTTCAGCAAAACTTTCTTTTATGTGATATTAATATTATTCAATAGTTTCCACATTCCCTTGCATCATCTTTCTTTGGAATGGGTACAAATATGGATGGATCTCTTCCAGTCAGTTGGCCAGGTAGCTGTCTTCCAAATTTCTTGGAATGAGCACTTCCAACATTGCATACATTTGCTTAAACATCTCAATTGGTATTCTGTCAGTTCCTGGAGAATTGTTTTTCCCAAATGCCTTCAGTACAGCTTGGCTTCTTCCTTCAATATCAATGGTTCTTACTTTTTTTTTAATTGTAATTTGAATGAAAGTTTACAGAGCAAATTGGTTTTCCATTCAACTATTCATACACATTTTGTTTTGTGACCTTCATTGGAACCCCCACAATGTAATAGCACTCATCCCACTTCCTCTTTGTGTTTCCCATTTCCCTGCATTTTCTGCCTAAAACTTCCTGCCTTCTGAACTTTATCCCTAAGTAAATGTTGCCCTTTTGATCTCCTAGGGTTGATTGTTCTAATGAGTGCATACCTCCCTTGTGTTATTATTCACCTTATAGGCTTATTATTTGGCTAAAAGTTGAGCCATGGGGTACATTCAGTTCCAGGCCTGAAGGGCCATAGTCTCAGGGTTTCCATCAGTTTCTGTCAGCCTGGCAAGCCTTGTTTCTCTTATGATTCTGAGCTTTGTTCCACATTTTTCTCCTACTCTATTAGACGTCTCCTATTTTGATCCGTTTCAGAGTGGTCAGTGGTGGTAGCTGAGCATTATCTAGTTCTGGCCTCCAGGCCATAGAGGCTGGGGTTTGTGTGGACTATTAGGTCTTTGGAATAATTCTTTCCTTGTGTCTTTTATTTTCTTCACTCTTCTTTGATCCAGATGGGGATAGACCAATAGTTGCACCTTAGATGTCTGCTCACAAGCTTTTAAGACTCTAGTCGCTACCCACCAAAGTAGGAAGTAGAACATTGTCTTTGTGGAGTATGTTATGCCAGTTGACCTTAGTGTAACTGAGACTATGGCCCTGAGCCCCTAGGCCCAGTGATTCATTCCTTCAAGTGTTTGGTTATAGCTAAGAAGTTTTCATATCTTTGCCCCCTGTATGCTCCATTAAATTTATGGATATATTTGTAGCACATATAAATACATATGTAGAAATATCATGTGTCAAACCTACATTTATTTGTGGATGTAGTCCCATTCATCATCATACCCCTGTTCGGTCTGAGTATCTATATACCCACTTACAGATTATTGCTATTAACATTATTGCAGAATTGTGTATGTAATAGTATTTACCTTTGTTGCCTTTAACTTTTGTGCTTCTCCCAGTGTCTTCCTTTGCCTTGATCATTTTGTACTGACCTCCAGTTTGTTGTATATTGCCTTTCCCTTCAACTAAGTAATACCATTTGTTTTTGATCATATGCTGTCTCCTGAAAGAGCTGAACATCAACTGATTCTTTCTGATACTGTGACTCTCTGTATTCCTTCCATTTTCTTTTGATGTTTTTTGTGTCAATCAAAATTTTGTCCATAGGACCCTTCAATATTTCATCTCAAGCAATGAATTTTTTTTTCAATTCTTTCAACTTAAGAAATGTCAAGTGTGTTTTTCCTTTTTGGTTTTCTAACTCCATATCTTTGTACATTTCATTATAATACTTTACTTTGTCTTCTCAAGTTGTCCTTTGAAATTTTCTGTTCTGCTCGTTACTTCATCATTTCTTCTTTTACTTTAGCTGTTCTATGGTCAAGAGCAAGTTTCAGAGTCTCTTCTAACATCCACACAAAGAAGCAAGATAAAGCAGGAGAAACAAGGGACCAGGATACAGACCCTAAACACATCCCTGAGGAAGAAGCAGCATTTGAACTCCCTGATAAGGAATTCAGAAGAATTATATTTAGATATGTTCAAAGAATTGAGAGGCAGATCAAATAAAACACTGACAAAATGGAGGAAAACACAGAGAAAACCCTACAATAATTTCTAAAGAAAATACAAGAACAAAATGACAAAATAAATGAAAAATTAGAAATTTACAAAATATACAAACAGAAATCCAGAAGATTAATACTAAATTTTCAGAAATAGATAAGACATTGAATGGGCAACAGAGTAGAATTGAATCAATGGAAGACAGAATTAGTGGTATTGAAGGCAAATACTGCAATACATCTTTGGGAAGGGATCAATCAGAAAAAAGATCTAAACAAAATGAAGAAATCCTAAGGTTCATGTGGGATACCATCAAAAGGAATAACCTACATGTAATCAGAATTCCAGAATGTTGTTGTTGTTGTTGTTGTGTGCTGTTGAGTTGGACCTGATTCATAGCAACCCCTCCTTGGGTTTCCAAGGCAGTATCACTACAAAAATAGATTGCCCCATCCAGAATAGGAAGAAACAAATAAAAAACCACAGAGAAAATTGTCAAAGATTTTTGGGAAGAGAATTTTCCTGGTATGATGAAAGATGAGAATATATCCATTCAGGAAGTCCAATGAACCCCAAACAGGATAGACTCCAAAAGAAAATCACCAAGACATATCATCATGAAACTCACCAAAACCAAAGACAAAGAAAGAATCATGAAAGCAGCACATGAAAGCATGCCCCTACAAGGGGCAACCAATAAGACTAAGCTCAGATTTCTCAGCAGAAACCAAGCAGGTGAGAAGAGAATGGGATTGTATATATAAAACCCTGAAAGAGAAAAATTCCCAACCAAGAATTATGTACCCAACTATATTGTCCCTCAAATATGATGGTGAAATTAGGACATTTGCAGATAAGCAGAAATTAAGGAAATTTGTTAAAACCAGAAAAACCTTACAAGAGATGCTAAAGGGACCCTTTTGGACAGAGAACCAACAACAGCCAACAACAACTGACCATTAATACACATGATGACATAACCCAGAAACCAACCCAGATATGGAAGTATCCAAAGTAAAGAAGACTACAAGATTGTAAACAGGGAACAAGAGACATCAATTGACAAACCAAAAAGAGGGAAAAACTGTGTCATTACAGAACTTCTAGATGGTAGGGAAGTCAAGACAACTACAAGATAGAACAGACTGTTCTAAACTTGGGAAAAAAAAAACTGTAAATCACAGGGTAATTGCAAAGAAAAATTATAGACCTTCACATCAAAAAAGAGGACCAGCATAAATATTCAGCAAATATTAAAACAATAGTAATGAAGGAAGTGATAACACAATTCATAAACAAAACAAGCTCAGGATAGAAAATTATATGGAACAAAGAAATAGACACCACAAAAAAGCACATAACAAAAATGACAGCAACAAATTCATATTTGTCAATAATTACATATCTGGCAAGGGACTTACCTCTAAGATTTATGGAGAATTCCAATGCCTCAACACCAAAGGAATTAACAATCCAATTGAAAAATGGGCAGAAGACATGAATAGACACTTCATCAAGGAGAATATTCAGGTGGCCAGCTAATACATGAAGAGATGCTCACGATCATTGGCCATCAGAGAAATGCAAATCAAAACAACAATGAGATACCATCTCACCCCAGCACTGAGGGTGAGGTTCAATGAGACAGAAAATAACAAATGCTGGCAGGGATATGGGGAGATTGGGGCCCTCATACACTGCTGTTGGGACTGTGAAGTGATACAACCACTGTGGAAAGCAGTAGGCGATTCCTTAGAAAGCTAGAACTGGAGATACCATTCAACCCACCAATCCCATTACTAGGTATATATCCTAGAGAGGTGAGAGCCAGAACAAGAACAGATAGATGCACACCCATGTTCATTGCAACACTCTTTACAATAGCAAAAAGATGGAAACAACCTACATGCCCATCAACAGAAGAGTGGATGACCAAACTATGGTACATACACACAATGGAATGCTATGCAGCACTAAAGAATAATATAGAGTCCACAAAACACAACATAATATGGATTAACTTAGAGGACATTATGCTGAGTGAAATAAGCCAATCACAGAAGGATAAATATAGTATCAGTTCGTTGTTGTGGAGGGTCAAGAAAAGGTTTATATATGGAGGAAAACTTTCTTCGTTGGTTGCCAGCGGTAGGAGGGGAGGGAAGGGAACATTTCAAAAAAAAAAAAAAAAATGCATTGACCCATGTCACTTTAGTTTTGTGTATTTCACTGTACATAAATTATATTTCAATAAAATGCATAAAAAAGAAAGTTGAATCAAGAATTAATCCAAAGTTTTTGGTTAAGGAACTGGAAGAATGGAGTAGTTCTTAGCTGACATGGCAACGATGGTGGGCAAAATGAGTTTAGGGAGAACAGTTCTGTACAAGTTGAGTTTATGATTAGCAATCAAAGAGGGATGCCAATTTACGCATTTGGACATATGAGTCTGCAGTTCAGAGGGAAAATATGGGCTAGAGATACATGATAGGGAATCATTTGTGTGTGTGTGTGTGTATGTGTGTGTTTGATATTTAAAGTCATAAGATCAAATGAAGTCATGAATGGTGGGAGTACAGAAAGAGAAAAGAAGACAATCAAGGTTAAAAAGTTAGGGAAGAACTATCAGCAAGGAGACTGAGAAGGAAGGATAGTGAGATTGGAAAGCCAAGGGAATATGGTGTATTGATGTTGTTTTAAGAAAGAAAATAGGCTGATAACTGATAGGAGAAGTGGAGTCAAGAAAAGTTTGGTTATTTTTGTAAACATGGAAAAATAATAGCATGTTTGTGTATTGTTTGGAATAGTCCAGCAGAGAGAGAAAAAAGTAGAGGGTCAGCAAAAATAAGGAAAGCCTTCAATGAGGGAGATGGATAAAAAAAAGTCATAGCAATGGACTCCAATACAACAAAGATCATGGAGATGGCACAGAGCTAGGCAAAGTTGAAGCCAACACAACAGCACCTAACAACGATAACAACATAGGTACCAGTAATAGGTGACTGAGGAAAAGAGTAGCTAAAACAAGGCTTGATCTTTACATATGTTGCTGTCTATGGTCTGCATCATTTGGGAAACTTTCCTTATTATTTGAAATTCATGGATGTTGCAAACAGTTAAGTGCTCAACTACTAGCTGAAAGGTTGGCAGTTCCAACACATCATGAGGCACTTTGGAAAACTGGCCAGATGATCAGCTTCAGAAAGGTCACAGCCATGAAACCCTATGGAGTCTTGCTGCACACATGGGGTTGACATGAATCGAAAATGACTCGATGACAGCTAACACACAACTATATATTATATATAATACAATATGTTATATATAATATGTTACATATAATATAATATGTTATCTATAATATAATATCTTATCTATAATATAATATGTTATATATAATATAATGTTATATATAATATAACAATGTAATAGCTAGAATCAACTTTAATATTTTATTCATATTCATCCTTACAAAATCTCTCAGTTTTACCCCAGTAGATTTATTATTGGTAATAACTATGGTAAGAGAGTAAAGTTGAGCTGTGCCATTTTACCTACACTAACTGCTTCTTTCTAGGCTTTGTTTGTCAAATCACTATTTCCCATCCTCTCATCATTATGTGATACACATATAATTAGTTGATTGGTTGTTTTTAATCACAGTTGTCATTGCTTCTCACCAACTTGTACATTATTAATTATGAGTAGTGTTACATTTTAGCATGTTACAATAAATTATCTATTATTACTTCTTCAAGGGCCCATGGCTCAGGGGCTGTTTTTCACTTGGGAGCTGTTCTATTTTAAGGCCAGGGCCCAAGGTAGGCAGGTGCAGGCCTCAGGAGCTGCTTTTTGGTTGTTGTTGTTGTTGTTATGTGCCCTCGAGTCAGCCCTGACTCATAGCCACCCCTCCTTGGGTTTCCGAGGCAGTATCACTACAGAAGTAGGATTGCCCAACCTTCCTTCTGAGGAATGGCTGGTGGGTTTGAACCGCCAGCCTTCTGGTTAGCAGTCAAGTGCCTTAGGCACTATGCCACCAGAGCTCCTACTATGCCACCAGAGCTCCTCTTTATGTTTGTGGGTGGCTCTATTTTAAGGCCAGGGCCTGGGGTATGCAGGCCCAGGTCTTGGGGCTGCTTTTCACTTGGGGGCAGCTCTATTTTAGGCCAGACCCAAAGTAGGCTGACTGGGGGCTCAGTAGCTACTTTTCACTTGGGAGTGGCTCTGTTTTAAGGTCAGGGCCTGAGGTAAGCAGGCCCAAGGCTCAGGGGCTGCTTTTCACCTGGGGGCCATTTAAAAATAGATCTGATGCATTGAACATCAATGACTCAAAGCCAGAGGAATTGTGGGATGACATCAAGAAGATCATCCATGAAGAAAACAAGAGGTCATTAAAAACATGAGAAAGAAAGAAAAGACCAAAATGGATGTCACAAGAGACTCTAAAACTTGCCCTTGAGTGGAGAGTAGCTAAAGCAAATG
Source organism: Orycteropus afer afer (assembly GCF_000298275.1). Taxonomy (NCBI): domain Eukaryota; kingdom Metazoa; phylum Chordata; class Mammalia; order Tubulidentata; family Orycteropodidae; genus Orycteropus; species Orycteropus afer. Next base: position 244,458 of record NW_006922256.1, on the reverse strand, counting down.
GAAGAAATGACAAGATAAAAGAGCTGAACAGAAGATTTCAAAGAGCAGCTAAAGAAGACAAAGCCAATTACTATCATGAAATGGGAGCTCTGGTGGCATAGTGCCTAAGGCACTTGACTGCTAACCAGAAGGCTGGCGGTTCAAACCCACCAGCCATTCCTCAGAAGGAAGGTTGGGCAATCCTACTTCTGTAGTGATACTGCCTCAGAAACCCAAGGAGGGGTCGCTATGAGTCGGGGCCGACTCGATGGCAAATAACAACAACAACATAATGAAATGTGCAAAGACCTGGAGTTAGAAAACCAAAAGGGAAGAATACACTTAGCATTTCTCATGCTGGAAGAAGTGAGAAAAAAAATAAGGTTTGGGTTCAATATTGAAAGATTCTGTGGACAAAATATTGCATGATGCAGGAAACATCAAATGAAGATGAAAGGAAAACACAGAGTCACTGTACCACAAAGAACTGGTCAATGTTCATCCATTTCAGGAGGTGGCCTATAAACAAGCATAAATATTCAGCAAATATTAAAACAATAGTAACGAAGGAAGTCAAAGCTGCACTGAAGGAATTGGCAAAAAACAAGCTCCAGAAATTGACGGAATACCCATTGAGATGTTTGAAAAAAAGGATGCTGCGCTGAAGGCACTCACTCAGCTATGCCAAGAGATTTGGCCAACTGACTGTAAGAGATCCATATTTGTACCCATTCCAAAGAAAGGTGATCCCTCAGAATGTGGAAATTTTCAAACAGTATCATTAATATGATATGCAAGTTAAATCTTACTGAAGATAATTAAAAACTGGTTGCAGCAGTTTATTGACTGAGAGCTACCAGAGATGCAAGCTGGATTGGGAATAGGACATGGAACGAGGGATATCATTGCTGATGTCAGAAGGATTTTAGCTGAAAGCAAAGAATACCAGAAAGATGTTTACTTATGTTTTATTGACTATGCAAAAGCATTTGATTGTGTGGATCATAACAAATTATGGATAACATTGAGAAGAATGGGAATTCCAGAACATTTGATAATACTCATGAGGAACCTGTACATAGATCAGGAGGCTGTCGTTTGAACAGAACAAGGGGATGCTGCATGGTTCAAAGAAGAACATGGCATCAGGATTGGAGGAAGTCTCATTAACAACTGCAATATGCAGATGACACAACTTTGATTGCTGAAAGTAAGGATGATTTGAAGCACTTACTGATGAAGATTAAAGACTACAGTCTGCAGGATGTATTACACCTCTATATAAAGGAAACAACAATCCTCACAACTGGTCCAATAAACAGCTTCATGATGGATGGAGAAAAGATTGAAGTTGTCAAGGACTTCATATTACTTGGTTCTACAATCAACACCAGTGGAAGCAGAAGACAGGACATAAGCAACGTGTTGCATTGGGCAAATCTGCTAAAAAAGACCTCTTTTAAGTGATGAAGAGCAAAGATGTCTCCTTGAAGACTAAGGTGTGCCTAATCTAAGCCACAGTATTTCCAATCACCTTTTATGCATGTGAGAGCTGGACAATGAATAAGAAAAACTGAAGAAGAGTTGATGCTTCTGAGTTGGTGTATTAGAGAAGAATGCTAAGAGTACCATGGTCTGCTAAAAGGACTAACAGATCTGTCCTGGAAGAAGTGCAGCCAGAATGCTCCTTGGAGCAAGAATGGCCAGACTTTGTCTCACCTACTTTGGTCATGTTGTCAGAAGGAAACATTCCCTGGAGAAGGATATCATGCTTGGTAAAGTGGAAGGTCAACAAAGAAAGGGAAGACCCCCAACAAGATGGATTGACACAATGGCTGCAACAATGGCCTCAAGTATAGCAAGGATCATGAGGCTGGCACAGGTCAAGGCAATGTTTTGTTCTGCTGTGTATACGGTCATTATGCGTTGAAGATGACTTGATGGCACCTAACAACAGTTCTTCAAATTCCTGCTTTTCTGTGTTTGTTTATTTATTGTTTCTCCTAGAAATATTGTAGCTTCTGGGAAGCAAACACAGCTTCATTATTTGTGTTTCTCTAGGTTTTAGGACACAGGGATTCTTTAAATTTCATTTTTTCGGCCCAAAATACTGAATAGCATCTGATTTTGATAACTCATTTTAAAATCATCTACTTTAAAAAAAATGACATAGGATATTAATTTACAGTTGCTGACATTTTCATCTAGATGTGACTTTTCAGGCATGTAGCTCCTATTGAAGCTTTGAAGGATGGCTTCCCATCTTCCCTATTAATTTTTTTAGTTTTCTTTGTTTAGCAGAATTTTTTTCCACTTTTTCGCTTTTCTAGTAGCTTTCAGAGTGATTGTTTTCTAGAATCTAATCAAATGTGTGCCTCTGTGGTTTCTTCTTACACACAACATTACTAAAAGCTAATTGGGAATGGGATATTGTCCATGGATAGAACTGCTGTTTCCCAATTGAAAACATCATTTATTTCATCAGCTATTATATGGTTTGCAGCTATTTTATGACATTTGTATGGATAATAAACTTTGTTATTTTATTTGAATAAATTCTTGCATGCATTCATGCCTATATACATAAAAGTATTCAACATTTTATATAAATGTCTATGCAAAATAGGATAACAGAATTATACATAGGAAATTAGCTATGCTATTCCATCACTGGTGAAAAGAATTGCAAAGACACTTTATAGTGAAAAAAAAAGTAAATCATTAAAAATAGTTTTAAAAAATATTCAGAGAAATTCATAGCCTCTTTTTGAAATACATTTCAGTTATCTTACAACCATTACCTAGTCACTCAATGTTTTTGCATAACCCACTATGTACCCCATTGCATTAGCCACAGGGGAAAGAGGTGAAATAAAGCATTATTCTTGCTCTTAAGTAGCTAATTGTTTAGGGAGGTAGACAAACACTTACGAAGCTCATTTCAAAACAGAAAGATGTGTGATGAAATTGAGGCATCAGTGAAACTTTGGAGGACTGAGGATCACAGACAAAAACGGCTTTTAACCTTCAGATTGAAAATTGAATTCATTGGGCAAAGAAGGAAAAAGAGATTTTCAAGCAGACCAGGAAAAAAAAATACTTAAGGGCATGAAGGAATGTTAAAAGATAATACTTTTTCTTTATGTAATAATATATTTAATTACCATCATTAAATATGCTTTATGGGTCTAGAGTCTCAGGTATTTAAAAGGCAGGGAGAAATTGGTGAGAGAGAAAACTAGAAAAATTGTCTAAAAAAAAGCACATATCTTGTTCAAACGTGTATTGAATACAGGTTTACCTGTCCAACTGTAGCTGTGCATGGCGATAAGTGTTGAGAGAAATGATAATGGTAATAATAGCTCAACCAAAATAAAACTTGCTGTTGACGAGTTGGATCCAACTCATAGCGACCCCTCCTTGGGTTTCTGAGGCAGTACCACTACAGAAGTAGATTGCCCAACCTTCTTTCTGAGGAGAGGCTGATTCAGTGCTTAATATCATAGGCAGGATGCTTAGCAAGTAAACACTCAGACTCTGAAGTCAGGCTTTCTGTGTTTAAACCCCCACTTCCATCATTTACTAATGATGTGACCTCAGTTAAGTTGGTTATCCTCAGTTCTCTGGTCTGTAAAATGGGATTACATTATATCTACTCTGTATTGTTTTTGTACAAAGTAAGTGGTAAAGTGCTTATCTCTGTGTCCAAAAAATTATAAATTCTTAATAAATTTAGCTATCATCAGTGTGTGCCTTCTCTGTGCTAAGTGCCTCACGCAGATTGTCTCACTCCATCTGAGCAACACCACTGTGAAGTGGGTGTTGTATTTTTCCCATTTTACATACAGAGGCTCAGAGAGGAAAAGTTACATAGCCATATATACTGTAAGCGATAGACTAGGTTAGTGGCAAAAAGATGGAATCCCTATTCAAGAATAGAGACTTTTAGGAACGTTTTCCTGGAAAAGGTCATGCAAGATCTAAATTCTGAAGGACATGTCTGTTGACGAATGGAGGGAAGGCATGCCTGGATAAAGGGAAATTTGGATGTCAACAAAATTGCATCATGTAAATAATGACATATGTAAATTTGTTCTTAGAAATTATACACTGGTAACAATGTGGAGAATAAATGAATTGCAAAGATAGGAAGACTGATGAATCGTTAAGTAGATGAGACATTAAAGTCCTATAATAGCAAAAGTGACAGGGATCTAGAGTAGAAGCTAAAATCAAGAGTCATTTCCATGGTGGAACTGCCTCTTCCTACACAGAAAACTAAACATTCATTCTGTCTTCAATGATCCTTTCAGCTGACCGTTTTCTGAGCCTGCAAAAACAAAGACAAAAGAGCTGAGGATGTGAAACAAGAGTGGAGGTGGGGTTGAGAGTTGAGGGAGCTTGCTCACAGCACTCAAACTTCACCTATTGCAACTATTTCCAATTTGTGGACAAGGCATTGGCACTTATCCTCTTGCAGGGCTGCCTGTTGTTGTTGTTATATGCCGTCGAGTCAGACCCGACCCATAGCGACCCCTCCTTGGGTTTCTGAGGCAGTATCACTACAGAAGTAGATTGCCCCATCTTCCCTCTGAGGAGTGGCTGGTGGGTTTGAACCGCCAGCTTTCTAGTTAGCAGTCAAATGCCTTAGGCACTGCACTGCCTACAAAATCTGATTCAAGGTTTCAAAAGTAATACTCTGTCTTCTGAGTTGTCTGTGAAATAATATTCACACCCATAACTGGTAGGAGATGCTCAGGCTTATAGTCAAACAAAGCTTTCATAGTTGGTCAGACAGCTAAGTAACTTGATTGATAAGGTTTCAAAAGTAACACTCTCTCTTCTGAGTTGTCCCTGAGATAATATCCGTAGCCATAACTAGTAGGATATGCTAAGGTTTATAGTCAAACAAAGCTTTCACAGTTAATCAGACAGCTAAGTATCTTGATTAATCTAGCTAGTATTGATGCTAAGTATCTAGCATTGAAGGAGAAACAGAAAAATTTCTGTAAAAACAGAAAATAAACAGCAATTTTCTTAATTTTCACCCTTTATCATTAGTAGCAACTATGAGTAGCACCTTCATAAACAACTAATATTTCAAACAAATAATTGGCAAACAAATAATGATAAATGTGGCACCTCCTATAGACCTATATTGTGTCCTTACTTATTAATAAAGCTCTTCCTACCTTGAGTTACATCTGAACCATATTTAGGTTTGTTATTTTATGTTATTTAGAGCTTTTCTGTTGAAATATAAATCTAGAACAGAGGATTTGTGACCTTTATTCCTACTTTTTGCACTACCTTAGTCCCTTAGAGTTCTCAGAGGTATTTACTTATTTTCCCTGATTATTGACAGAAGTTTACTAATAGCTAATATGTAATTTCATAGGATTAATATATTAAAGGAATCCTGGTGGAGCTGTGGTTAAGCTCTTGGCTGCTAACTAAAATGCAGGTGATTCAAACCCACCAGCCGCTCCATGGGAGACAGATGTGGCAGTCTGCTTCCATAAAGATTTCAGCTTTGGAAACCCTAGGGGTCAGTTCTACTCTGTCCTATAGGGTGTCTATGAGTCAGAATCAACTCAGTAGCAATGGAGGGGAAATAGTAATATATTAATGACATCAAAGACTTTTTTTTGAAAAATAAAATATTCCCATGGATTTTTTAATTTAAAAAATTTTTTTTAAATTTAAAAGATTTAAAATTATATATACATATATAGATAGATAGATAGAGATATATATACCCATGAATGTGAATTATTTGCTAAACAGGTTTCATCTTCATTTTGGTATAAGATTGATTGGACTATAAATTATTTGTAACTTACATGAGAATGTGAATATGCCTTTGATGGGAACGAAGCTGTTTGCACCCAATTTTCTCTCCTCATGACCATCATCATATTACTCCCAGGAAGTGAAGCGTCATTTTGAATTGCATTGCTGCAACTGGAGATGTTAGGTAATCTATTAATGTTGACGGAGAGCTTATCCAAAATTTCAGTTATGTATGTATTACTCAGGATTTTAGGTTGCCCCATGGGATTTGGTATCCTAAAGAAGACTTAGATTTCCTTGAATCGTTGGATCTGTGACAGGTTGAGTCTGAATTTACGACTTTCTAGGGTTAGAACAATAGCGTTTCTCTGGAAGGTTAACACTCCTCCCCTTTTTATGACCTTCTCCTGCCCCATTTTCTATTTCTCATCTTTCAATTTTGTTTTCTCTCGGTGCTCTCTGGCCTTTCTACAAGATATTTTTTCTGTGAGAAAGATGTGTTTGAACAAAGTAAATGTGGTCTACTCAGCAATTTGTTAGTCTACTTCAGAGCTCTGTTAGATGTAATGAAAGATGCTACTCAATACACCCCTTTGCTTTGATGGTTTCCTAATTTACCAGGCAGTAATTCAACTTGTAATCACCAAAGTTCATCACTACCAAAAACATACCTTGAAAGCAGTACTCAGGTGAGTTTCCTTTTCAGATAAGTATGTAAAAGAGTAAAACAGCTGTGGGGTCTGCCACACAAAATACCCTTATTTGGAGTTGGCAGGCATCTCAAAATGATATCCTTTGTTTGAGGACCTTGTGATTTAAAATATATGAAGGTGAAAGCTTATGTCATTTCATGTAATTTCAGCAATTTTTGTGATTCAAAGAACACAGACATTTTTACGTCAATTCAAATAAATTTAGATTTGAGAACCAGAATGCATGAAGAGCATCACTGATGTATCTTTGAGAGTGGAATTGTGCATATAATGGCAACATCAATTCAGATATATGCCTAAAAATATAAATAATCAGAGGTATATCAACTCTTCTAAAACTTATTTTATTTCAGAAGCTTTAACTTTTTCTATTATTTTATCATTCAATATTTAAACAATTATAGAAATAATGTTCCTTACAGAAAATATGGAAAATAGAATAAAATAAAATGAAGGTTAAGGTGTACAATATTATTGATTTCTTCTAACTCACAAATTCTATTTTTATGTATATTTTAGTGCCTTTCCTTCTAAACTTTTCCCATATGTCTTGGTTATTTTTGTATTATATATGAAATAATATATTAATTTATAATATACATTTTATATTATATATAAAATTGTTAGGAGCTCTGGTAGCACACTGCCTAAGGCATTTGACTGCTAATGAAAAAGTTGGAAGTTCAAACCCACAGACACTGCATGGAAGGAAAATGAGGGAATCTAGATTTACCACCTCAGAAACCCAGTGGTGGTCACTATGAGTTGGAATCAACTCAATGGCAATGGATTTGGTTTTGGTTTTGTTTTATATAAAATTATACATTATATATAAATCATATGTAATAGTAATACAATATATATGTAAGAACCACTTCTTATTTACTACATTTGGTGATGCAAATTCTCAGCCTGAGGTCAAATCAGAGTGAACCAGTTTGAAGCCCTGGAATCTGGACCACAGACATTTTGGTTAGCAGCCCAGAGATTTAACCCCTGCACCACCAGGGTTTCCTTATTAGTCATTAGCCCAATAACCAAAACCACTACTGTCTAATTGATTCCCATTCATAGCACCCCTGTAGGACAGAGTAGAACTGCCCCATAGGGTTTCCAAGGCTGTAAATCTTTACAGAAGCAGACTGCCTCATCTTTCTCCTGTGGAGTGGCTGATGAGTTCTAACTGCTTACCTTCCAGTTAGCAGCTGCGCTCTTAACCACTGCACCACCACAATGAGATACCACCAAAATGATAAAGGTTGAAAAAAAAAACAGAAAACAGCAGGTGTTGGCAAGATTGAAACTGGAACCCTCACTCATTGCTGATGGGAATGTAAAATTGTACAGCCACTTTGGAAAACAGTTCCTCAAAAAGCTGATAAAAGAACTACAATATGACTCAACAATCCCAATCCTAGGCATATATCTATAAGAAGTGAAAGCAGGAACACCAACAGAAACCTGAACACCAATGATAATTGCAGCACTTTTCACAATAGTCAAAAGGTGGAAACAACCAAAATGTCCATCAGCAGATGAATGGATAAATAAAATGTGGTATATACCAAACCAAACCTATTGCAGTCGAGTCAGTTTCAACTCATAGAAGGAGCCCTGGTGACGCAGTGATAAGCCTCAGCTGCTTGCCAAAAGATGCATAGTTCCAACTCACCAGTCACTCACTCTGTGAGAGAAAGATGTGGCAGTCTGCTTCTGTAAAATCACATCCTTAGACATCCCAAGGGACAATTCTACTCTGTCCTATAAGGTTGCTATGAGTCAGAATTGACTTGATGGCAATGGGTTTATACGTATACAATAGAAAATTACTCAGCTAAAAAACAGAAATGAATTCTGATATATGCCACAACATGGATGAACCTTAAAACCGTTATGCTGAGTGAAATAAGGCAGTCACAAAGGACAAATACTATATGATGTCACTTATGTGAAATAAGAAAATATATAGAAACCATAGATTAGTTGTTAGCAGGAATGGGATGGAGGGAAAGGGAGAATTTTTGTTTATGAGGCAGTGAGTTAATGGCGGTAGAATAATTTGGAAAAGGGTAGCGATAATGATTGTACAACATGAAGAACATAATCAATGTCAAGAGGCAAAGCCGAAGCCCAACTATTTGTTTAATTGCTTAGCAAAATACATGTTCTCAGAATCATGGATAACATTTAATAACACTTGAAATAGGTTTACAAGCTGTGGTAGTTAAGGTTGTGTGTCAACTTGGCTGGGCCAGGTTGAGTGGCTGCAGCTTTATTCCCTGTGAAGAGACTGGCAATCAACTCCATGGTGGGATGTACAACAAGCAGCTGAGTAGCTGCTTTAGGGATGTGGTCTGGTTCCCGTATTTAAGAAACAGCTTTGGGAATGGTCTCTAGTTTATGGCATGCTTGAACCCTGCATGTAGCTGTGTCATTGCTCAGCAGCCTCCCATGCTCTGATGACCTTGGGACTTCCAGTGGACTTGAATCAATAGCCTGCCATGTGGTTTGGTAACATTGAGGCTGTGCCTTTTTACTTGTCAATCTTGAGTCTGTCAGCCTCAGCGGCCAGCAGCTGTCTGAGTGAAGAAAAGCCTCCAGCTTCAGTGGGCTGGATGCAGGAGGCAAAGCCGAAGCCCAAGGTTGAGGGGCTTTCACCCAATCCCTAGAACCTGGCACTTTGAATTCGAACTAAAAGCCTCCAAAATTGTAAGAAAATAAACTCCTGTTTGTTCAAGCCATCCCATTTGTGGTATATTCCTGTCAGAGTGGCACTAGGTAACCAGAACATAAGTCTTATATAACTTAATCTTGACAATAAATGAATGAAGCAGATTTATTACATTTTGAATAGAATAAACTAAACTATGGAGCAACATTTGTAAAATTTTCATAAAATTGATTACCACTATTGGAAATGAATACTGTCAATATCAAGAGGTAATTATTATTTGAAGATATATACATCTGAATGTCATGAAGTGAGCCTTTCTACTATTTAAGAAGAATTCATTATAATTAATCCTTATTTCAAAGATAATTCTGAACTATAAAGCTCCAGTGCCTAGAAAGTCATAATAATGATGGCATGCACCCAATATACTGATGCAAAATAATTTCACATATACATTTGATCTTCACATCACCTCTGAAAAACAGGTAGGAAGATTATTACTGTGTATCTTTCTATAAGAAGATAAATGAAGCTCAGATTATTTGTGCAGAATCATACAGCTAGTACATGGTATAATAAGAACTCATATTTATACCTTTTCAATCCCAAATCTTTTCTCTTTTTCATACATCCTCCCTCCTATAATCCATACATGCACATATTACAGAAATGCTGTCCAATGCTTGATCCTTTTCGGTACAGAAAGTATATTACACATGCATTACTAACTTCAAGGGAAATAGACCTCAAAACTTGTGGGAGTTATAATCATATAGATAATTTGTTTCTGAGACTTTGAGAAGGCAGTAAGTCAAGATTTCTCGAAGATGTATAGGTTCAACTTAATGAGAGTGGAATTCATGTGCAAAAACTTCAAAGGCTATTTTTATCATGCAAGGGCTATCTAGCAGTAGCACTAGTGATGAAAGTAGAAATAACCCTGTGGGTATCTTAGTATCTAAGAATAGTATCTAAGAATATAGGCTCTGATGCCAGTATATCTAGGTTTGAACCTCACCCTTACCACTTTTCACTTGTGACCTTGGTTGTGTTAATAAATGTCTCTGGGCCTCAATTTCCTCAACTATAAAATGGGCTACCTCATTGGTGTATTATCTTAGATACCATAGAAGTGCATGACTCAACATAATGCCTGGCATGTAGTAAATATTGACATATGTTATCACTCATTATTACAGTAGGCACTAAAATATTTGCTGACTGAATTAGCTGTATAAAAAAGATAAAATTTCACTTTGTAAACAAGAAGTATGAGTAAAACTGAAGTTATTTTAAATCTCACAGAATGCAAGCAATTTTCACAAGTTAGGCTCTGTCTGATTTTTCTCATGTGGATTAGTACCATACTTAAAACTGCACATCTAAGCCTTTTTCCATAAAACAATTTTCAGAATTTCTTACCAGGAAGAAAAAACAAAACACATGTATTCTCTTTCCTTTAATATCCATCTTCTTTTTTTTTTTTTTTTTTAAACAAGTTACTCCTACACTGCCTGGGCTACCCTTTTTCTCTTTGTTAACTTGTTGTTGTTGTTGTTGTTATTTTGCCATCGAGTCTGCCCCAACTCATAGCGACCCCTCCTTGGGTTTCCGAGGCAGTATCACTACGGAAGTAGGATTGCCCAACCTTCCTTCCGAGGAGTGGCTGGTGGGCTTTGCTAACTAGAAAACCCTAAATTTAAACTTTGACTCTGCTATTTATTATCTATATGCCCTTGGGAAAGTTAATTAATAGACATGAGGATAATGATACAGATACCATAGAATTATTATGAGGATTAAGTGGTAATATATTTTGAAAGCATGATACAGAGACTAATGCATTGAAACTTTAATTAACCATAGTTCCCTCTTCCTCTTCTAATATTTCAGACTAGAAAAAGAAAGAGTCCCCCTATATAATATTTATTCTCAAATTAAAGCAGCCCTCATAGCACAGTGGTTAGGTGTTTGCATGCTAATCAAAAGGTCAGTGGTTCAAATCCATCAGCCAATCCATGGGAGAAAGATGAGGCAGACTGCTTCTGTAAATATTACAGCCTTGAAAACCCTCTGGGACATGTCTTCCCTGTCATAGGGTCATTATGAGTCAGAATTCACTTGATGGCAATGGGTTTTACTGTCAAATTAATGTGCACAAGAATTACATAAAATTTGTTAAAAAGACAAATTTCTGGGCAGAACCCTCCAACATTTTGATGTAGTAAAGTTTGCATGAGTCCAAGAAATTTTCATTTATACCAATCCAGTTAGGTGATTTTCATAAGTGCTTATATTTCTTAAATGTTAAATTAAAGTAGGATAATTTACTGAAAGTATAGTAAAGGAAACAACAGGAGAATTAAAATAATATGCCAGAAAATGTCTATAGGTAGTCCCTGAGTTACAAACATTTTACAGACACTCCTACTTGCCCTTTAATGTTATGTCATTTGACTGCTAACCAGAAGGTTAGTGGTTCAAATCCACTAGCCACTCCGTGGAAGAAAGACTAGACAATATAATTCTGTAAAGATTTACCACATTGGAAACCCAAAGCGGGTCACTATGAATCAGAATCTACTCTATGGCAGTGAGTTTGGTATTTTCTGCCTTTGAAATGATTGAACCAACCTCTACTTGCAACGAATTCTTCATCACAGTTACCTTCACTGCTGCCCATGCATTTTTTTCAATCATTGAAAAGGCTTTGAGCCTTTTCTTACACTAAAGCAAGGCTAGATAAGAACTGCATGCACTTACTTCAACTCACCTACAAATTCCACTTAAAGAGTTAAAGACACAGAAACTGATCTCATTGATAACTCAGGGACTGCCTGAATTTCAAACACAAGAAAGTAGTAATGGGAAAACAGAGGAACAAAAAAGTTGTAAGACATAGAGAAAACAAATGGTAAAATGGCAGGTATATATATTACCTTATCAGTGTTGTTGCTGTCAGTTGCTGTGAAGTCATTTCCAACGTATGTCCACACCAAGTGTGCAGAGTAGAACTGCTCCATAGTCAAAATGTCAAGACTGTGCAACCTTTTGGAAGCAGATCATCTGGATTGTCTTCAGAGATGCCTCTAGATGGTTTTGAAACACCAATCTTTCAGCTAGCAGTCCAGCACTGAACCATTTGGGCCACGCATTAGTTTGAATACAATTGGACAAAACACTCCAATAAACAAGCGTGGATAGAAAAATAAATGATCCAACTATATGCTATAGACAAGAGATACATTTTAGATTTAGACACAAATGGATTGAAAGTAAAAGGATGGAGAAAGATATATCATGCAAACAGTAACTAAAAGGGAGTTGGAGTGGCTGTGCTAATATCAGGCAAAATATATTTTAAGACAAAAAAAATGTTACTAGAGACAAAAAGGAACATTTTATACTGAGAAATGGATCAATCTGTGTAGGAGACATAACAGTTACAAACATATAAGCACAAAACAACAGTTCCAAAACACATGAAGCAAAAATTGACAGAAATAGACTATTCAAAATAATAGCTGGAAACGAAAACAAACACCCTAGATCCCACAATTCCTTGTTTATGTAGCCAACGTAATATGAATCAAGAAGTTAACAATCCAGATTCGGTTTCAAATTAGCTTCCTGAACCTTTTCTGCTAAGGTTATACCTATATTTAAGTCCACACTGTAACTTTGGACAACATATGAAGAGACAAATCATCTCATTCACATCATTACTCTTTCTTTTTTCAAAGAGAAAATGTTAAAGATTAATAATTTAAATGACAAACATTTAGAAACAGATTTTTTTTTTCTTTTAAGCAACTTTCTGCTCTTCACCCAACAGCTATTCTGTGACATCTATTTTCCCTTCGAATTGTATGAATGTTGTTGGTTCACATTCAGGAGCAGATTTGTGCCATAGCTGTATGCAGTTCAAGGGTGATTGTGATTCACATAAGGCATCTCCTCAGGCTAGTCAGTGCTACTTTACAAAAGACCTCTCCTTTTATCACAACCACTTTCAACTTTCTGTTTCACTGTGAAATGCTCATTTATGAACAGTTTTGCTTAATTTGTTTGTAATTGAAATGTATTGTTAGAAGTTACCAAGCTGTCAGGAAAAAGCCAATCAATGTAGCGGTTGGGTCCAGAAGAGCAAGAAGAGTATAACACAGGAGAATTCCTCTAAAAAGAATGAAGAAAAATGAGTGTGTTGAAGGGTGGGATGGTGAGAGAGTGAGAGATTTCTGAACTCAAAAATAAGTGGAGTAGAAAAGGACTTTTACTATTGTATAAAATGTTAACGTGATTATTAAGTTTACAGTAAACTCATGATTAATATCAAAATGTCCAGTATGTCATATACATGTTACCTGAAGAAGCAACTTTCATCCACCTTATTAGAGACTACACTAAACTAACAAATTATCTTAATGTGTGTGTGTGCCTATGCGTTTTTCTCTCTTAAACTTACCCTTCTAAACTAGCTATAGTTGTAAGTCAAAAAAAAATGATAGAATACCCAGGAAATTTCTGAAAACAAAGAATCTAAGAGAAGATTTAGTCCTACCAGATATTTTAAAATGTTGAAAAGCCATAGTATTTACAGCAGCATTAGTGCATGATACAAATAGATAGAACCAAAACTCCAGAAGTAAGTCTGAAAATACATGGACAATTAATTTATAAGAAAAATGTCATTCTGAATAAGTTGTTCAATAAATGGTACTGAGGCAACTGGCTAGCCACTTGGAGAGATTATGTAACTAATTCAATCCTCTCTCCTTACAAATAAGCCCTAGATGAACTAAATGTCAAAAAAATAAAATTGTACAAGTATTGGAAAAATGTAAGGAACTTTTTTTTTTTAACAATCTTGATAAAGGGCCCTAATGGTAGATCTGTGACCCATAAAGAAAAAGATTGATAAATTTAACTATGTTGTTGTTGTTGTTATGTGCCGTCGAGTCAGCCCCGACTCATAGCGACCCCTCCTTGGGTTTCCGAGGCAGTATCACTACGGAAGTAGGA
>NW_006922256.1:228266-230022 GCF_000298275.1 Orycteropus afer afer | reverse complement strand
AAAAAAAAAAAATTACAACTTAAAAAGAAGACAACCAAATAAGAAAAATAAATAAAGATATAAGCAAGAAATTCACAGGAAAAATATAAAACATAAAAATGTCTACAAAATGGATATATAAAATATCTTTAATTAACCTCAAATATTTAAAAAATAAAATAATATCATACAATACTTTTCCAACTCATAGAGACCCCTCCTTGGGTTCCTGAGGTGGTATCACGATGAAACAGGACCGATACCTCACCCCACAAACAAAAACAAACTCAAACTGGATCAAAGACTTAAATGTGAAACCCAAAACTATAAAATTCATGAAAGATAAAATAGGGACAAACCTGGGAGCCCTAATTTACGGCATAAATAGACTATCAAGCATAACCCAAAATGTGCAGGAGATAGAAGAGAAGCTAGATGACTGGGACCTTTTAAAAATTAAATTCTTATGCACATCGAAATACTTCATCGAAAGGTAAAAAGAGATCCTCCACATTGGATGAAAATATTTGACTATGACATATAGGACTTATCTCCAAAATCTATAGAAAACTTCAACAACTCAACACCAAAAAGACAACCCAATTCACAAAGACTTCAACAGACACTTCACCAAAGAAGATATACAGGCAGCCAACAAACACATGAGAAATTGCTCATGATCATTAATCATTAGAGACGCAAATCAAAACACCAATGAGATGACATCTTACCCCAGCAATAATAGCAAAGTTCAACAGGTCAGAAAATAACAAATGCTGGCAAGGTTGCAGAGAGATTGGAACTCTTGTGCACTGCTGGTGAGACTGTAAAATGGAACAGCCATTGTGGTAAACAGTATGGCGTTTCCTTAAAAAAACTGAAAATAGAAGTACCATTTGACCCAGCAATTCCATTATTAGGAATATATCCTAAAGAGGTGAGAGATAGTGCACAAACAGACATATGTACGCCTATGTTCATCGCAGCACAATTCACTATAGCAAAGATATGGAAACAACATAAATGTCCATCAACGGATGAGTGGATAACCAAATTATGGTACATGCACACAATGGAATACTGTGCCACATTAACGAACAATGAGGGGTACTTGAATCATCTCACAAAGTAATGAACCTGGAGGACATTATGCTGAGTGAAATAAGTCAACCACAGAAAGACAAGTACTGTAGGAGCCATTACTGTAAAAAGACAAAGAAGGGTTTGCTTGGGAAGGGAATCACTTAGTAGGTTACCGGGATGAGGAGGGAAGGGGAAGGATCAATTTCAGGCTAGATGGGGCCCACATGCTGATGTGGGTAAGGGGAGGAATATACAGAAAGGATCTGTGACCACCATGATAACATTAGGAAATGGAAGGACAACAAATTGTGCACATAAGAGATAGATGACAGATGATAATACCAACCAATGTGTCCATAATACTGCATTACCATTAACACCAAACACCAGGCTACAGATACCACATAAACACCTGAGAGGATCAGATGGGAGTCAGTGAACAAGAGTATACTCTAGACCAAGGATAGATTCAGCTGAGGCTAATCTTGCACAGACAACAGTGACACAAAATACCTGCAGTCCTTACAGAAACAATAGAAGACAGACACAGAGTAATCCCTCACAGACAACCAGACACTATGGGAGAGAGATCCAATAGATCTACCATCTCAGGACCATAGTGCTGGGGGACACCAGACTCAGTTGACACAACAAAATACATAAAAGCCTTGTTCTGCATCCTATATTGGTGAGT
>NW_006922256.1:223964-227966 GCF_000298275.1 Orycteropus afer afer | reverse complement strand
ATCAGCCATAGGACATGATGGTCCTGGAGACCAGAACTAGATGGTGCCTGGCTACCAATGCCAACCACTCAGGAAAGGATCAAATCTGGAGATCCTGGAAAGACTGGGAGGAAAAACAGGTAACAAAATCCAAAAACCAGATAAAACTCAATAATGACCAGAATTACTGGTCAGAGGAAGTCTGATGAGAACCCCTATACTATGGCCCTGGAATACATTCTGCCCCTGGGATAAAACTCACCCCCAGCGGCTGGCTCTCAGCCCAATAGTTAACAAGATCTACATGCAGACTACTCAACTCAAGATGATGCACTCACGTACTCTATGGTAATACATCCCTTAGAGCAATGGACCATGGGGCACCAGAAGACCAACATTCAGGTTGAGAAAATGCAGGAAAAACAGGAGTACATAAATATAAGGGGCACAGGGGGATGGTTATAGGTTAGGGAGGGGAAGAGACTGGGTTAGGGTTGGACATGGTAAATGGGGAGTGAAACTAAATGTATACATAACATTGAATGTAAAACAAGCTATTAAAGAGAAGTAGGTCACCAGGAGTGGCTGGTGGGTTTGAACCACCAGCCTTCTGGTTAGCAGTCAAATGCCTTAGGCACTATGCCACCAGAGCTCCTTTTAAATATATGTTGTGTTGTTGTTGTTATGTGTTGTCAAGTCAGACCCGACTTATAGCGGCCCCTCCTTGGGTTTCCGAGGCGGTATCATTACGGAAGTAGATTGCCCAATCTTCCTTCTGAGGAGTGGCTGGTGGGTTTGAACCGCCAGCCTTCTGGTTAGCAGTCAAGTGCCTTAGGTACTATGCTACCAGAGACTAAATTCTTTCTTAGATCCCTTGTTTTCAGAATTTTCCTGAATATTTTCCTATTTTTAAAGAATACAGCTATAGTCAGCTTAAAAGGCTAGACTTAACACACAGACATAGACATTAAGGTAATCACTATATATCAATAATACACTACATTTTACTTCTCAAACTACGTTAAGATTTCAAATCTTGATAGTACACATATCAAATACTGATAAATGTTAATAAGTGTTCAATAACAGGTACATAAACATTGTTTCTAGGAATATAAATTGTTGCTATTTGACAATATTTCTCAAAATATAAAATGCACTTGCTCTTGCCTAAAAATTCCACTACCAGGAGTCCATCCTTAAATATGCTTTCACACATGTGCAAAGTGAAGCATTGTCTATAATAAAAACTGGATTAAATAAGTTATGGTATATCTATATAATGTTGTTGTTGTTAGATGCCATCACATCCATTCCAACTCATCTCACTGCCATCAAGTCAATCCTGACTCATTGCGACCCCTCCTTGGGTTTCCGAGGCAGTATCCCTACAGGAGTAGATTGCCCATTCTTCCTTCTGAGTTGTGGCTAATGTCTTTGAACCACCTGCCTTCTGGCTAGCACTCTAATACCTTAGGCACTATGTCACCAGAGCTCCCATTCCAACTCATAGTGACCATATATACCAGAGAAGCAAATGCTGCCTGGTCCTGTGCCATCTTCTCAATTCTTGCTATGCTTGAGCCTGTTGTTGCAGCCACTGTGTCAATCCCACTCATTGAGAGTCTTCTACTTTTTCCCTGACCCTCTACCAAGCATTATATCTTTTTCCAGGGCATGGTCCCTTCTGCCAACATAACAAAAATGGGTGAGACGAAGTCTGGCCATTCTCACTTCTGGGGAGCATTCTGGCTGCACTTCTTCCAGGGCAGACTGTTTGTTCTTCTGGCAGTCCATGGTATTTTCAGTATTCATCACCAACACCCCAATTCAGAAGCATCAATTCTTCTTCAGTCTTCCTTATTCATTGTCCAGCTTTCACATGCATATGAGGTAATTAAAAATACCATGGCTTGAGTTAGGAGCACTTTAGTCTTCCAAGTAATGTGTTTACACCTTAACACTTTAAAAGGTCTCTTGCAGCAGATTTGCCCAGAACAATAAGACAATAAGATGTATGATTTCTTGACTGCTGCTTTCATGGATGTTGATCTAAGTGGATCAAAGTAAAATGAAATCTTCGACAACTTCAATGTTTTCTCCATTTATTTTGATGTTGCTTATTGGTCCATTTGTGAGGGTTTTTGTTTTATGTTGTGGTGTAATACATATTGCACACTCTAGTCTTTGATTTTCATCAGTAAGTGCTTCAAATCACCTTCATTTTCAGCAAGTAAGGTCATCTATACATCACAGTTTATTAATGAGTCTTCCTCAAATTCTGATGCCATGTTCTTCTTCATATAGTCCAGCTTCTTGGATTATTTGCTCAGCATACATATAATATACCACATACCACTGCCATGGAGTCGATTCCAACTCTGAGCTATGACTGTAGGGTTTCCAATGTTATATATAAATCTTTATGGAAGCAGATTGCCTTGTCTTTCTCCCATGGAGCAGCAGGTAGGTTCGAGCAGCCAAACTTTTGGTTAGCAGCCCAATGCCTAAAAAATCCAGTTGCCTTCTAGTCAACTCCAATATATGGCAACCCAATGTGTATTGGAGTAGAACTGTACTCCACAGGGTTTTCAGTAACTGTGATCTTTTGGAAGTAGAGCCCCAAGACTTTTTTCAAGATGCTTCTGAGTGGATTTGAACCTCCAAACTTTCAATTAACAGCTTAGCACGTTAACTGCACCACTCAGGGACTCAAATAGAATACTAGGCAACCATTAAGAAAACTAAAGTAAATACATAGGCACTAGCATGAAAAGTTCTCCAAAACATACAGTTAAAAGAACTAGAAAATCTGCAGAAAAAAATGTGTATAATGTGTTCACACTGGGAATTAAATAAAACATAGTTCAGCAGAACATACAATAAATTATTTTAGTTATCTCTCTGGAGGGTGCCTGTAAGTCTCAGAAAGGAAGTAGAAAATATATTTTCATATTGAGTGGGATATTTTTTTGACACTTTACATTTTTGCTTTAGGAGAAAAAAAAACCTAATATTTTTCTTTTAATCTGAAGCAGTCTAAAGTACTACCATATTTCATGGGCATGTTTCACTTTACTCTCTATTAATAATTACTCACATATATAAAATTTATACTAAATGTTAGGCACTGCTCTAAGAATTTTATTTTTATTAACTCATTTAATTATCTTAATATAAAGTAGACATGATTATTATCCTTGTGGAAATTCTATTAATTTTTCCAAGTTCTCAAAGCTAGTAAGGAGTAAGGCCAGGGTTTGAACCCAGATAATCTGTCTTTAAAATCTCTTGAGATAAATCTAAAAAATTTATCCATCACTTCACATTTTTTTTTCCTTGAATTAAAAATTTTTTTTCAAGTTAATATAAACCTTTTATCCAAAGGAAAACTTGGGGACAAATTTGGTTGTAATTCTGAATCTCCAGATAGATAATGTTATGGGTTAAATTCTGTCCCCAAAACATATTTCTTGGAGCTAAATTGTATCCCGAAAGCACATATGTTAAAGTCTTAACCCCTGTACTTGTGAATGTGATCCCTTTGGAAATAAGATTTTTTGTTATGTTAATGTGGTTATACAGTAGCAGGGGTTGATCGTAAACCTAATTCTTCCTTGTTGTTGGGTGCATCATCCTCACCGTCCTTGCTATACTGGAGCCCATTGTTGCAGCCACTGTATTGAATCATAGGTGGTATTTTATAAAGAGGAGTAAAAACACAGAGAGACAGATACACAGAGAAAGATGCCACATGATGATGGAGGCAGATGCATTTATAATCAACACAAGAATGACAAGGTTTGACAGCAGTTATCAGAAAATGAGAAAGAGGCCACAGAAGGAATTGACATAGCCGAGATCCTAATTAGGATGTTGCAAAAACGGCAAGGAGGCCACATGTTCTGACCTCCTCTAATCCCACGAGAGGAAGGCAGGATTACCAGCAGTAACCCAAGGCCTATTACTTCAAGGCCAGACATGCTGCCTCCCTCCAGCCCTTTCACCAACCGTTCCTCCCAA
>NW_006922256.1:220540-223511 GCF_000298275.1 Orycteropus afer afer | reverse complement strand
TTCCCAGAACATTGTATTGTGCCACGCCCAACAGAAATAACCCAGGTGGGCCACTTTAAAATCAGGATCTCCTCCGTAGCTAATAGCAATTCCCACCTTAGAGTTTACAAAGACTTACGGGTAGAAAAGCCACACTAAGTAATTTACTACACCGCAGATGTTCACCCTCTAGAAGTGAAAGAAAACAGATTTCTGTTCTCTAAAGCCCCTCATTTTGTGGGATTTTGTTATAGTGTTGTTGTTGTTGTTGTTGTTATGTGCCATTGACTCGGACCTGACTCATAGCAACCCCTCCTTGGGTTTCCGAGGTGATATCACTACAGAAGTAGACTGCCCAACCTTCCTTCCAGTGGCTAGCGGGTTTGAACCGCCAGCTTCTGGTTAGCAGTCAACTGCCTTAGGCACTATGCTGCCAGAACTCAAGGGGCTCTGTGGAGCAGTGGTTAAGGTGGTTTGAACCTACCAACCACTCAGCAGAAGAAAAATAAGGCAACCTGCTTCCATAAAGATTTAGAACCTTGGAAACCCTATGGGACAGAGTTCTACTCTGTCTTAGAGTGTCACTGTGAGTTAGAATCAACTCTGGCAATGGGTTAGCCCTAGAAAACAAAAATAGGTAAGTATTATGCATTGTGCAACAAAGGTTTTCTTTAAAATTCAATTTACCTTACATATTTACAGGTTTTCCTTTGTGATGATTCTCAGTGATTTGCTTTCTTACTCTCAGATCTCAGTTCCTCAGTTTCTTTTGCTGGTTGCTTCTGCCACCTACCTCTTAAATATTAGTACTTCCCTGAATTCTGTCCTTGGTTGACTTTATGTTTGTTTTGTTCTTCATCGCTAGAAAATCTAACCCTCCCCTATGTCATTATTACAACAACATATGCAAACTGGAGTTAGAAAACAAAAAGGGAAGAACACGCTTGGCATTTCTGGAGCTGAAAGAACTGAAGAGAAAATTCAAGCCTCAAGTTGCAATATTGAAGGATGCTATGGAAAAAATATTGAATGCTGCAGGAAGCATCAAAAGAAGGTGGAAAGAATACACAGAGTCACTGTACAAAAAATAATCGGTCAATGTTCAACTATTTCAGGAGATGGCATATGATCAAGAACCAATGATACTGGAAGAAGAGGTCCAAGGTGTATTGAAGGAATTGGCAAAAAACAAGGCTCCAGGAATTGATGGACTACCTATTGAGATGTTTCAACAAATGGGTTTTATGCTGGAGGCACTTACTCATCTGTGCCAAGTAATTTAGAAGACAGCCAGCTGAGTGGAAGGGATCCATATTTGTATCAATTCCAAAGGAAGGTGAACCAACAGAATGTGGAAATTATCTAACAATATCATTGTTTTGGTCATCTCTAGTGCTGCTCTAACAGAAAATACCATGAGTGGGTAGTCTTACTCAGCTGCACCAGTAGATTCCACCATGGAGTTGACTACCAGTCTCATCATGGGAATAACTACATCCAGCTTCCCAGCCACTCAAAACAAAGCCCAGGCAAATTGACACACAACTTAACTACCACAATTCCATCCCTTGTCAATTTGGCACCTGTACTGGCTCCAGTCCCCTAGTTCATCTGAGTGGCAACCTCACCCCTTGGCCTGGTAGGCTCTCTTCTGCCTCTTGGGCATGGCATCTCTGGCCCCTCACTTTTGGTCAGCAGATATGGCCCCATCCCACTGGCCCTCATGAATGGCAGCCCCAAACTCCAGGACCAAGTTGGTGAAGGTCTGACTATTTGAAACCTAGGAGGCTATGGTGCTTCCACCCCCAGAGGCTATGGTCTTACCCTTCCAGGCTGAGGCAGCTCTGCTTCCCATTTCCTTAGTCTCTCTGCTTCTGACAATTAATGCCTGAGGGCAACCCATTCTGCCGGGAATCTTCCTGCCCGAAAGACACTTAGCTTTCTTGCTCCATGGGCTGGCCAACATGCTACTGCATCTCATACCAGTCTCTTCTATCAATTAATGTCCAAAGGCAACCCATTCCACCAGGAGGCTGCCTACCCAATGGCATCCACCTTTCTCCTCATGGGCTCGTCAGCCTGTTGCTGTCTTATACCAGTCTCTTGGCTCTGCTGCTGCCATCTCTCTGCCAGTGTCTCTCTGCCAGGGTCTCGGGTCAAGGATGCACTCCACTCCTATTTCCACATTTTAGGTATCTGTCAGGGAAGCACCTGTTTCAGTTGTCTCTAGTGCTGCTCTAACAGAAAATACCACAAGTGGGTGGTCTTAACAAACAGGATTTATTCTGTTACAGTTTAGGAGGCAAGAAACTCAAGTTCAAAGTGCCAGCTCTAGGGGCTAGGTGAAAGTCTCTCAACCTTGGGCTTCAGCACTACCTCTTCCTTCCAGCCCACTGATGCTGGAAGCTTCTTTTAACTCAGGCAGCTACTGGCTGCCGAGGCTGACAAACCCAAGATCAATAAGTAAAATGGCACAGTCCCAAAATTATCAAACAACACAGCAGGCTACTGGTTCAAGTCCAGGAACAATCCTAAGATCTGCAGACAACATGGCAGCCTGCTGAATGAAGACTCAGGTGCATGTAGGGTCCAAGCATGCCAAAAAAGCTCAGGGATCTTTCTCAATACTTCTTCTTATATACTGGAAGCAGACCACATCTCTGAGGCAGCTATTCAGCTGCTCCAGTAGATTTCACCAGTAGATTCTACCATGGAGTTGATTACCGATCTCATTATTGGGATAACTACATCCAGCTGTCCAGCTTCTCATAACCAGGCCCAGCCAAGTTGACACAAAACTTAACTACAACCAAAAGAGTAAACACATGGAAATTAAACAACACCCTCCTTGAGAAAGACTGGGTAAGAGAAGAAATCAAAATTGAAATTCGAAAATTCCTTAAATCAAATGAGAATGAAAACACAACATACCAAAATCTTTGGGACACAGCAAAAGCAGTGATCAGAGGCCAATTTATAGCAATAAGTGCAC
>NW_006922256.1:215548-216830 GCF_000298275.1 Orycteropus afer afer | reverse complement strand
AAAAAAAAAAAAAAACTTAACTACAACAATCAGTAATGTCACACACAAGTAAAAGTTAGCTGAAGATAATTCAAAAGTGTTTGCAGCAGTATATTGACAAGAAAGTGCCAGAAATGCAAGCTGGATTCAGAAGAGGATGTGGAACAAAGGATGTCATTGCTGATGGCAGATGGATCTTAGCTGAAAGGAAAGAATAGAATACCAGAAGGATATTTACTTGTGTTTTATTGACTATGCAGAAACATTCAACTGTGTGGATCATAACAAATTACGGATACTATGGCAAAGAATGAGAATTCCAGAACACTTAATTGTGTTCATGAGGAACCTGAACATAGACCAGGAGGCTGTTTTTCAAACAGAACAAGGGGATACTGCATGTTTTAAAATCAGGAAGGATGTGCATCAGGGTCTATCCTTTCACCATACTTATTCAATCTGTATGCTTAGCAAATAATGTGAGAAATTGGACTATATGAAGAACAATACAGCATCAGCAATATGAAGACTTCACAACCTTGCTTGCTGAAATTGAAGATGACTTGAAATACATACTGATGAAGATTAAAAACTACAGTCTGCAATATGGATTCCATCTCAACATAAAGAAAATGAAAATCCTCACAACTTGACCAATAAGCAACATCATGATAAATGGAAAAAAAGATTGAAGTCAAAGATTTCATTTTACTTGGATCCACAATCAATACCCATGAAAGCAGGAGTCAAGAAATGAGACATCATATTGCACTAGGCAAATCTGCTACAAAAGACCTGTTTAAAGTGTTAAAAAGCAAAGGTGTCACTTTGAAGACTAAGGTGTGCCTTACCCAAGCATGGTATTTTCAATCACCTCATATGCAAATGAAAGCTGGACAATGAATAAGGAAGATGGAAAAGGAGTTGATGCTTTAGAATTGTGGTGTTGGTGAAGGACCCTGAAAATACCATGAGCTGCCAGAAGAGAGAACAAATCTGTCTTGGACAAAGTGCAGCTGGAATGCTCCTCGGAAGCAAGAATGGCCTGACTTCGTCTCACCTACCTTGGTCATGTTGTCAGAAGGGACCATTCCCTGGAGAAGGATATCATGCTTGGTAAAGTGGAAGGTCAGTGAAAAAGTGGAAGACCCTCAATAGAATGGATTGACACAGTGTCTGCAACAAAGGACTCAAGTATAGCATGGATTGGGCCGTGTTTCATTCTGTTGTACACAGGACTGCCATGATTCAGAGATGACTTGACGACACCTACTAATAACAACAGCATATCATTACAGAGTTA
>NW_006922256.1:165790-215246 GCF_000298275.1 Orycteropus afer afer | reverse complement strand
CCAGCCACTCCTTGGAAGGAAGGTTGGGCAATCCTACTTCCGTAGTGATACTGCCTTGGAAACCCAAGGAGGGGTTGCTATGAGTCGGGGCCAACTTGACGGCAAATAACAACAACAACATCTACTCATCACTTGAATGATAAACCAAAAATATGTTTGACCTTCTTTATTCCAGTTTCCCACATCTCATTTTTATCCAAATACTGTCAGTTTTGACCCCAAAAGCCCTCAACCCATCTATGATAGATTAAACATGGCCACACTTCTTATCATGAGTTATAGTCTAAGTCTCCTCCTATTTCAACTGGATTTGTCTATGTGACTTGATGTGACAAATGTAGCACAAGTAGAAGCTTGAGAAGCCCGTATACATTGGAGACTGTCCTCTTACAACTTGGCCCTGAAACCACCGTGCTCTAAGAAGGTCAGTCGAGCATCTAGGATAAGAGGCCATGTGGAGCAGAAGAGAGATGCCTTAGTGAACAGTCAGCACCAACAGCCAAGCATACGGGTGAGTCCATCTTGCATCATACAGCCTTTCCTGCCATAACCTAATCACAACCAAAGGAGTGAGCCCAGGCAAGACCTGCAGTAGAACCACCCAAGAAACCCACAGATGAATGAGAAATAAATTATCCTTGGCAGCAGCCACTTGGTTAAGAAATATCATCCCCTCTTGTCTGTGTTGATCTCTGTGGTTGAGGCTCACCAAGTCTCTAACTCCTATATTTCTGCTTCCAATTTATGTATATATATATACTGCCATCTTTAATTTCATTCTTATATATAGTCATGCCATTTCTATACTTAGAAACTTCCAATAAGCACCTTGCTGTAGAAAACAGCCAAACTTTTTAGTATATTTTTTATGCCCTCTTTACTTTTTACCCAACTTACCATTCCAACCTCATTTCTTATCACATTCAACATCTTGTACTTCTGTCACTGTTATTGTTAGGTGCTGTCAAGTCGACTCTGACTCATAGCAACTCTATGCACAACAGAACAAAACTGCCAGGTTCCTAAGCCATCCTCACAATCCTTGCTATGCTTGAGCCCATAGCCATAGCCACTGTGTCAATCCATCTTGCTGAGTTCTTCCCCTTTTTCGCTAACCCTCTACTTAGCAAGCATGATATCTTTCTCTAGGGAGTGGTCCCTTCTGACAACATGACCAAAATAGATGAGACAAAGTGTGGCCATTCTCACTTCTAAGAGCATTCTGGCTTCACTTCTTCCAGGACAGATTTGTACTTAATTGGGATTAGCCAATGCTTTTATTACAGCACTTATGTAATACATGATACTTATGTATTTATGCATTTATTCCACTGCCTACATTAACTGTTGTTGTTGTTGTTGTTGTTGTTTGCCGTCGACTTGGCCCCGACTCATAGCGACCCCTCCTTGGGTTTCCGAGGCAGTATCACTTCGGGAGTAGGATTGCCCAACCTTCCCTCCGAGGAGTGGCTGGTAGGTTTGAACCACCAGCCTTCTGGTGAGCAGTCAAGTGCCCTAGGCACTATGCTACCAGAGCTCCCACCACAATACCTAAAACACAATAGACATTCCATTACAGCCTGTTGTATGAATGCCCACAATCATTAGAACATCTGGTTTTATTTTGTTACATTTGAGTTTTCATCTTGAAGAAGGCACCATTATGTACATTTCACAGATGAGAAAACAAGACCAAAAAAGTGACGTGCCCTGCTCAGGTCTTAGAGTGCCAAAGTTTGATTCTTAGTAGAGTACAATTTGCCCTAATTAGCTACTTCACATCTTCAAAACACTTGTTGTTGTTATGTGCCGTCAAATCAGACCTGACTCATAGCGACCCCGAGGTAGTATCACTACAGAAGTAGATGGCCCAACCTTCCTTCCAAGGAGTGGCTGGTGGGTTTGAACTGCCAGCCTTCTGCTTAGCAGTCAAGTACCTTAGGCACTATGCTACCAGATCTCCTCTTCAAAACACTAGTATTTATATACTTTTTTTAAAAAAATAATATTCTACTAAAAGCAAGCTTTCTGTCAGGTTTTTATAATTCTACATAATATTTCTTTGATTATATTATGAACATACAGTGAATTTCCTTCCTTTAGTCTAAGTGTTAAAGGTAATAAAATCCTTATTTAATGTTTCTTAATGTGGTCAGTCATTAAACAGTTCAACCCCCTCTCCCAATATCTTTAGGGAAAGCTTATCATTCTGGTAGGGTCGGCCTAGAAAAATCAACATTTAATCTTCATGTGTAACCATTGGCTGAAAGCCAATCAAATCAAAAGGGCAGGTCTGAGCAACAGAGAAAATAGGCATGTGTAGACGAGCACAGGGGTAAAACCCTCCTTCAATACATGCAATAGAAAGTATGTTCTAATCTATAGGAAATGAACAATTCTATGGATTGAATAAATCCCTAATGTGTCTCCTACTTGCCTGATTATAACCTTGGGCATTTTAATTAATTTCTCTAAGCCTTGATTAGTCCTGGTGGTGCAGAGGTTAAACCTCTGAGCTGCTAACCAAAAGGTCAGTGGTTTGAACCCACCAGTCACTCCATAAGAGAAAGATGTGTCAATCTGCTTCCCTAAAGATTTACAGCAATGGAAACCTGCAAGGAAGGTTGGACAATCTATTTCCGTAGTGATACTGCCTCAGTAAACCAAAGAGGGGTCACTATGAGTAGGGTCCAACTCCATGGCACATAACAACAACAACAACAGGGCAGTTCCACTCTGCCCTATAGGGTCACTATGAGTTACAATCAACTCAACAGCAGTGGGTTTTTAAGCCTTGATGAACTTGACTAAAAAATAAGATTTGTTGGGGTTTAGTTGAAATATTATACATATAACACTTTGCACAATGTCTGTCATATAGCAGGCAAACAATAAATTGTAATTATAATTGTTGCTGTTGTTTGGTTAGATAATAGAGTTTTTCAGGTTAGATAGTAATTGTTCATTTGCAGTACTGGAATGTTGAAGTAATACCCCCAAATTGAAGCTATTTTGTTAGTTGTGATCTTTTACTTAGAATGTTAATGTCATCCTAAATTAAGACTAGGAGGAAGATTGGCCAGATTTCTGTAAAATGCTCAGGGCTAACTCAGTCATATGACAAGGAGAATGAGACCACAATGAATGGTTGGTATGGAGAATAAATACTTTAAAAAAAAAAAAAAAAGATTCTATTCACATTGGGAAAATAGCTGTTGGATTGTGAACCAACAATATCTACCACAGTTATCTGTGCATTTTCTCATTTCCTTATCTCTTTTTCACTCCAATATATCTTCCCCTCCCATTCTGATAAACTATTCTCACTGATGTCCCCATTGACTCATATATTGCCTAATTTAATTGACACTGTTTAGTTCTCATCTTATTTGACCTCTCAACAGCACTCAACACAGTTGAACACACCCTGCTAGAAATGTTTCTTCTAGATATATGTAATGGAAAGCTTTACTGAATTTCTTTTCATCTAGTACCCTTCTCCCTCTCTTTGCATGATTTCTCCTTTTCTGCCTGGCCTGATGTAACTCAGGACTTTCTTTATTTTTTAATTTTTTCCCTGCCATCTGTACTCCACCACTCATCTGTCTGTTTGTTGTACTGGGATGGCTTGTGTGTTGCTGAGGGTCTGGAGGCTATGCCACTGGTATTTCAAATACCAGCAAAGTCACCCATGGTGAACAGGTTTCAGCAGAGCTTCCAGATTAAGCAGACTTGGAAGAAGGAAGGAGCCATCTGCTTCTCAAAGAATTGGCCAGTGAAAACCTTATGAATAGCAGTGAAACATATTACTGGAAAACTTTATGAATAGCCCTGAAACATTGTGCAATACAGTGCCAGAAATTGAGCTCCTCAGATCAAAAGGCACTCAAAATATGACTGGGGAAATGTACCTCCCAGAGTACAGCCGACCTTAATGATGTGGATAGAGTAAAGTTTTCGGGACCTCCATTTGCTGATGGGGCATGACTCAAAATCAGAAGAAACAGCTGCAAACATCCATCAATCACCAGAACATGGAATGTACAAAGTATGAATCTAGAAAAATTGGAAGTTCTCAAAAATGAAATGGAACTCCTAAAGATCACTATCCTAGGCATTAGTGAGCTGAAATGGACTGGCTTTGGCCATTTTGAATCAGACAACCATATGATCTATGATTCCGGGAGTGAGAAATTGAAGAGGAATGGCATAGCATTCATCATCACAAAGAAAGTTTCAAGATCTATCCTGAAGTATAATGCTGTCAGTGATAGGATAGTATTCATATGCCTACAAGAAAGACTAGTTAATTCTACTATTATTCAAATTTACCCATCAACCACCAAAGCCAAAGGCCAGGAAATTGAAGATCTTTACCAACTACTAAAATGACCAAATATGCAATCAAAATGTGTTGATTATCACTGGTGACTGGAAGCAAAAGTTGGAAACAAAGAAGAATCACCAGTAGTTGGAAAATATGGCCTTGGTGATAGAAATAATACTGGAGATGTCATGATAGAATTTTGTAAGACTAATGACTTATTCATTGCAAATACCTTTTTTCAACAACAGAAACAATGGTTATACATGTGGACTTTGCCAGATGGAGTACATCTATGGCAAGAGGGAATGGAGAAGCTCAATATCTTCAGTCTTAACAAGACCAGGAGCTGACTGTGGAACAGACCATGAGCTGCTCATCTGCAAATACAAGTTGAATATGAAGACAATTGCAACAAGGCCACAAGAGCCAAAGCATGACCTTGATTATATCCCACCTCAATTTAGAGACTATGTGAAGAATAGAAAGGATGCACTGAACACCTTAAACCAGAGGAATTATGGGATGGCATCAAGATAATCATCCATGAAGAAAGCAAAAATTCACTAAAAAGACAGGAAAGTAAAAAAAGACCAAAATGGGTGTCAGAAGAGACTCTGAAACTTGCCATTGAAGAGACAGCAGCTATAGCAAATGGAAGAAATGACAATATAAAAAAGCTGAACAGATTTCAAACAGCAGCTCAAACAGACAAAGTCAATTATTATAATGAAATGTGCAAAGATCTGGTGTTAGAAAACCAAAAGGGAAGAACACACTCAGCATTTCTCTAGCTGAAAGAACTGAGGAAAAAAATTAGCTCTGAGTTGCAATATTGAAAGATTCTGTGGACAAAATATTGAATGATGCAGGAAACATCAAAAGAAGATGGAAGGACTACAGAGTCACTGTACCAAAAAGATCTAGTTGATCTTCATCCATTTCAGGAGGTGGCATAAGATCAAGAACTAATGGTATTGAAGGAAGAAGTCGAAGCTGCACTGAAGGAATTGGTGAAGAACAAGGCTCCAGGAATTGACAGAATACTCATTGAAATGTTTCAAAAAAAGTGGATGCTGCACTGGATGCTCTCATTTATCTATGCCAAGAGGTTTGGAAGACAGCTACCTGGCTAACTGACTGGAAGAGATCCATATTTGTACCCATTCTAAAGAAAGGTGATCCCACAGAATGTGGAAATTATCAAACAATATCTTATAAAATATCTCATAAAATAAGATATTTACAATATATTGTAAAAGTAAAATCTTGCTGAAGATAATACAGAAATGGTTGCAGTAGTATATTGACAAAGAACTTCCAGAAATGCAAGCTGGATTCAGAAGAGGATGTGGAACGAGGGATATCATACTGATGTCATATGGATCTTGGCTCAAAGCAAAGAATATCAGAAAGATGTTTACTTGTGTTTTAATGACTATCCAAAAGCATTTGATTGTGTGTATCATAACAAATTATGGATAACATTGAGAAGAGTGGGAATTCCAGAACATTTGATTGTGCTCATCAGGAGCCTGAACGTAGACCAGGAGGTTGTCATTCAAACAGAACAAGAGAATACTGCATGGATTAAAATCAGGAAAGTACTGTGTCAGGGGTGTAACATTTCACCATCCTTATTCAATCTGTATGCTGAGCAAATAATCCGAGAAGCTGGATGATATGAAGAACGTGGCATCAGGATTGGAGAAAAACTTATTAACAACCTGCAATATGCTGCTGACACAACTTTGCTTGCTGAAAGTGAGGATGACTTGAAGAACTTACTGATGAAGATTAAAGACTTCAGTCTGCAGTATGGATTACATCTCAACATAAAGAAAATGAAAATCCTCACAACTGGACCTTATTGCTTATTGCAGCTTCATGATAAATGGAGACAAGATTGAAGTTGTTAAAGATTTTATATTACTTGGTTCCACAATCAACACCAATGGAAGCAACAGGCAAGGCATCAGATGATACATTGCACTGGGCAAATCTGCTGCAAAAGACCTCTTTAAAGTGCTGAAGAGCAAAGATGTCTCCTTGGAGACTAAGATGCACCTAACCCAAGCCATGGTTTTTCCATTGCCTCCTATGCATATAAGAGCTGGACAATGAACAAGGAAGACCAAAGAAGAGTTGATGTTTTTGAGTTGTGGTGTTGGTGAAAAATACTGAAAATATCATGGACTGGCAAAAGAAGGAACAAATCTGTCCTGAAAGAAGTGCAGCTGGAATGTTCCTTGGAAACAAAAATGGCCAGACTTTGTCTCACTTACTTTGGTCATGTTGTCAGAGGGGACCATTCCCTGGAGAAGGATTTCATGCTTGGTAAAGTCATGGGTCAGTGAAGAAGGGGAAGGCCCTCAATAAGATGGATTGACACAATGGCTGCAACAATGGGCTTAGGCATAGCAAGGATTGTGAGGCTGCCACTGGATGGACAGTGTTTTGTTCTGTTGTACGTAGGGTCACGATGAGTCAGAGCCAACTTGACGGCACCTAACGACAACCATCTATATTAAGGAGCTCTGGTGGCACAGTGCCTAAGGCATCTAACTGCTAACTGGAAAGTCGGAATTTCAAACTCACCAGCCACTCCATGGATGGAAGATAAAGCAATCTACTTCCATAAATATTTACTGCCTTGGAAACCCAAGTGGGCCATTAAAAGTCAGGATAAATTCAATGCCAGTGAGGTTTACTATCTATATCCCTATACTCCAAAATTATATCTCTAGCCCACATTTCCAGGCTTATATGTTCAATGGCTTATTTAACCTATTCACTAGTTCATCTGTTTGGCATCTCAAAATTAACATTTCTAAAACTTAACTCTTACATTTTTTCCAAAATTATTTCTCCTCCAATCTTCCCTTACTTTAGTAAATGGTACTAGCACCCTATGCCCTTTGCTCTAGCCAAAAGTCTAGGCACATTTTGTCACATTTCTCTTTCACCTCTGTTTTCAATCTATTACTAAGACTCATTGATTTTATCTTTGAAGTACCTTAAATCCCCCTAGTACTCTTAATTTCCTGCCACCATCCTAATCCAAGCTACCATCCTCTCTTACCTGGACCAATGCAACCATCTTCTAAAAATGGCTTATCTTTTTCCACTCTTACTCCAATCCAACCCATTGTATACATTGCACACAATGTGACCTTTTAAAGATATAGCTAAAGTAGTGTCACTCTCCTGATTAAAATCTTTCTATAATCTTCCATTGTACCAAAATAAGACCCAGACAATTCAGTGTGGGGTACGAGGCCCTGCAAGATGTGGTCTATCCATGCCATTCTCTTCAATCTCATGTCATGCTACTCTTCCTTTTACCAACTGTATTCTAGCCACCCTGGCTTTCTTTTTTTTCATGAACATATCACTGTCTTTCCCAACTGAAAGGCCTTTTTAATGTTGTTCCCTTTGCCTGGATTGCCTTCTCTACACGCTCTACCTCCCACAGACAAAACTGCACACATTCTTTGTCTGTCTAGCTTCTATTCATTCTTCAGATAGTCCTTATCTGGTTGTCACAACTAAAAGAGACTCTCCTATAGTCTTTCTTACAACACCTTGTTCTTTTCCATGATAACACTTATGTAATATAAAATTTTTTAATTTATTTGAACTTTAAAAATAAATTGAAAATTTATAATTAGTAAATTTGTTTTACCTTTTTGTTGTTTGTTAAAGTTGAGTGTAATTTAGAGTATTTGTTAATTTAATTACTTACATGTATAGATTCTTTAGCTAGATTCTTGAAATCACCTCCATTTGGAGCAACTATTATAAAAAAAGCACACCCACAAGAGGAAGCAGAAGTTGGTCTATAACTTTGAGGACTCTGATTAAATTCTAAAAGTGGTTCATGTAACTATGAGATTCCAACTGCTATTTTCATCATACAAAATGCCATCCTTGATAAAAAAATTATTTCATTCTTACAAAACATTAGATGCAAAAATACAAATACAAGTTTTTCTCCAACTTCAAGCTTTGCTATCAATATTGAATGAGAAGTATCTAATCCAACTAAACCTTTCATTTCAATGAGTATGTTGTTGTTGTTGTTATGTGCCGTCGAGTCCAACCCGACT
Source organism: Orycteropus afer afer (assembly GCF_000298275.1). Lineage (NCBI taxonomy): Eukaryota > Metazoa > Chordata > Mammalia > Tubulidentata > Orycteropodidae > Orycteropus > Orycteropus afer. The sequence continues at coordinate 206,813 of NW_006922256.1, read as the reverse complement.
CATAGTGACCCCTCCTTGGGTTTCCGAGGCAGTATCACTACAGAAGTAGGATTGCCCAACCTTCCTTCCGAGGAGTGGCTGGTGGGTTTGAACCGCCAGCCGTCTGGTTAGCAGGCAAGTATAGACCAATAGAATACCTATATGTATTTATAGATCTCTGCTTTATCTTTTATTTTGATTTATTAATATGTATCCATTGACTTCTGTCAATTATTTTATAAGAAATAATATTAGTAGCACTTTGTCTTTAACATCTCAAATAGGAAATCCCCATTAGTATAATAAATACTATATCTGTGGCAGGGAATTGGCAAGCCATCTTCATCAGAAAACCTCCTGGCTGACAATCACACAAAATTGAGACCACAAAGCATATCTTACATGTTTCAGCACTTGGATTTTCCTAAATACTGTCTTTTAAGTTCTTTCTGAACAACTTACACAAAGATCAAAACATGCTAATTTCATCATCCCAGCCAGCATCATAAAAGAATCTTATGAAAGCATATGGATACATTTACTAACTTATAAACAACTAAAAGTCTCATGGCTTTATTGAAAAGAGTAAATAAGATAAAAGATTTTCCTCATTTGTAAAATGAAGAGATTGAATGAGATGATAGCTAAGATGTCTTAAAGCTCTAAAAATTATTTTTTTTCTTAAAATAAATAGTACATATTTTCCTCTCCTCACAATAAAAGATAATAATAGTATTTGTTATTTACATGCTTTACCATATATGTATTTTTACCTTATGTTTATTAATAGAGTGTTATATTGAACTGGTGGGAGCTCTGGTAGTGTAGTGCCTAAGGCATTTGACTGCTAACCAGAAGGCTGGTGGTTCAAACCCACCAACCACTCCTCAGAAGGAAGATTGGGCAATCTACTTCCACAGTAATACCACCTTGGAAACCCAAGGAGGGGTTGCTATGAGTCAGATCCTACTCAACAGCAGTGAGTATATTGAACTGGTGTACTAGAAGATGTGGGCTCAGTCTTGCCTCTCTGAGAACTGGAAAGCTGAGTGTTCCTAGGTTGAATAAGCAGCCAATTTGGTGGACTCACAGCCTCTCCAATCTCTCCTTCTATATTCTCCTCTTCTGAACCACTCCATCTGGCCACCATTCTAATACACACACATACTACCAGCATGTTTATTATGGTTATTATCATTTCTAATTTATAGAGAAGATTAGGAGGCAGTGCCATGGAAGAAAGTCCTGGTGATCTGCATCTATAAAAATTATAGCTGAGAAAACCCTATGAAGCAGTTTTATTCTATAGCACATGGGATCTTCCTGAATGAGAATCAACATGAGAGCAATGGGTTTGGTTTCCTTTTTTATTTTTAAATTTATAGAGGATACAAGAACAAATCCTCCAGGAAAAACAGAGTAAAGACAACCCTTCAAAAATCTGGTTCAGGTATCTCTTGAACTACATTATTTAAGATAACAGCTCAACCAGAGCAGCTGCCCTGTGAAGATGCTTTGTTCAGATCCTTGTTCACAGCCCATAGAAATTCTGCTGTTAAAAGAAACTCAAATCAGATAAAACAAAATCAAGTAAAATAAAAACTTCTCTAAACAAGGATGTGATTGCCCAGGGCTGTCAGGCCCAAGCTATACCTCTGCCATTTGAGCCAGAGGAAAAGATGCCATATAATATTTACAGCAACCACAATGGTAAAATCACAACACAGGTACCTGGGATACTGGAGCAAGGTCATTCCATTTGCAATTTCTAGAATATGTGTCCTTGCCTGGTAGAATACACAGGAATCAAATTGACTACATCTGTGGAAAGAGATGATAGTGAAGCTCAACATCATCAGTCAGAACAAGGACAGGGGCTGACTGTGGAACAGAACAAGTTTAGGTTGAAGCTGAAGAAAATAAACTAAGTCCAGAAGAGCCAAAATATAACCTTGAATTTGTCCTAGCTGAATTTTGAGACCATCTCAAGAATAGTTTTGACACTGAAACACCAAGGACCAAAGACCAGAAGAGTTGTGGGATGACATTAAGAACATCATACAAAAAGAAAGCAAAAGGTCATTAGAAAGAAGGGAAAGAAAGAAAAGATCAAAATGGATGTCAGAAGAGACTCTGAAACTTGCCTTTGAATAGTGTGTAGCTAAAGTGAATGGAAGAAATGATGAGATAATAGAACTGAACAGAAGATTTCAAAGGGCAACTTGAGAAGACAAAGTAAAGTGTTACAATGAAATTGCAAAGACCTGGAGTTAGAAAACCAAAATGAAAGTACATACTCAGCATTTCTCAAGCTGAAAGCACTGAAGAAAAAAAGTCATGCCTCGAGTTGCAATACTGAAGGATTCTATAAGCAAAATATTGAATGATGCAGGAAGCCTCAAAAGAAGATGGAAGGAATAGACAAAACCACTGTACCCAAAAGAATTGGTTGACATTCAACCATTTCAGGAAACAGCATAATATCAAGAACTGATAATGTTGAAGGAAGAAGTCCAAGATGCACTGGAAGAATTAGTGAAAAACAAAGTCCAGGAATGGGTGGAATATCCATTGAAATTTTTCAACGAACAGGTGCAATTCTGGAAGTGCTAATGCATTTATGCTAAGAAATTTGGAAGACAGCTGCTAGCAGGCCAATTGACTGGAAAAGATTCATATTTGTGCCCATTCCAAAGAATGTTGAATCAACAGAATGTGGAAATTACCAAACAATATCATTAATATCATATGCTAGTAAAATTGTGCTGAAAATAATTGAAAAACAGTCACAGCAGTACATCAACAGGGAACTGCCAGAAACTGAAGCTAGATTCAGAAGAGGATACGGAATGAAGGATACCACTGCTGGTGAAAGATCTTGGCTGAAAATGAATACCAGAAAGGTGCTTATTTGTGTTTTATTGAATATTCAAAGGCATTTGACTGTATGGGTTATAATAAATGATGGATAACATTGCAAAGAATGAGAATTCCAAAGCACCTAATTGGGCTCATGAGGAACCTGTACATAGACCAAGGGGTAGTCCTTCAAAGAGAACAAAGGAATCCTTTTTGTTGCTGTTAGCTGCCATTGAGTTGGCTCTGACCCATAGTGACCCTATTACAACAGAACAAAACACCACCCAGTCCTGTGTCATCCTCACAATCCTTGCTGTACTTGAGCCCATCGTTTCAGCCACTGTGTCAATCCATCTCATTGAGAGTCTTCCTCTTTTTGCTGACCTTCCATTTTACCAAGCATGATATCTTTCTCCAGGGAATGATCCCTTCTGGTCACATGATCAAAGTAGGTGAGACAAAGTCTAGCCATTCTCGCTTCCAAGGAGCATTACAGCTGCACTTCTTCCAGGACAGATTTGTTCATTCTTCTGGCAATCCAGGGCTCCTTTCAGTATTCTTTACCAACACCATAACTCAGAAGGATCAATCCTTATTCATTGTCTAGCTTTCACATGTATATAACACTATAGAAAATACCAGGGCTTGGGTTAGGCACACCTTAGTCTTCAAAGAAACATCTTTGCACTTCAGCACTTTAAAGGGCCTTTTGCAGCACATTGCCCAGGGAATACTGCGTGGTTTAAAATCAGGAAAGGTGTGCATCAGGGGTGTATTCTTTTACCACACTTATCTCAATCTGTATGCTGAGTAAATAATCTGAGAAACTGGATTATATGAAGAAAATTGTGGCATCAGGGTTGGAGGAAGACTCATTAACAACCTGCAATGTGCAAATAACACAACCTTGCTTGCAGAAAGCAAGTAAGACTTGAAGCACTTACTGATGAAGATCAAAGACTACAGCCTTCAGTATGGATTACATCTCAAATAGAAAAAAACAAAAATTCTCACAACCAGACCAATAAGCAATATCATGATAAATGGAGGGGGAAAAAATGAAGTTGTCAAGGATTTCATTTTACTTGGAGCTGCAATCAACACACATGCAAGCAGCAGTCAAAAAATCAAACAACATATTGTATTGGGCAAATCTGCTGCAAAAGACTTCTGTAAAGTGTTAAAGAGCAAAAATGTCACTCTAAAGACTAAGGTGAACCTGACACAAGCTTTTCTTTTCAATAGCCTCATATGCATGTGAAGGCTGAACAATGAAAAAGAAAAAGCAAAGAAGAATTGGTAACTTCAAACTGTGGTGTTGGGAAAGAATATTAAATATACCATGAACTGCCAAAAGAAACTAATCTGTCGTGGAAGAAGTACAGCCAGGATGTTCCTTAGAAGAGAGAATAGCCGGACTTCCTCTTGAATACTTTAGTCATGTTATCAAGAGGGCAATCCTTGGAGAAGGATATCATCCTTACTAAAATACAAGGGTCAGTGAAAAAGGAGAACACCCTCAATGAGATTGGCATAGTGGCTGTGACGATGGTCTCAAGCATGGCAATGATTGTGAGGATGATTCAGAATCAGGCAGTGTTTCATTCTGTTGTACAAAGGTCACTGTGAGTCAAAACCAACTCAAGGTCACCTATCAACAGATTATGCGTGTTTTGAAATGAAACTCTTGGCATGTTACAGAGCTTGATTCTGGGACACTAAGAGGTCATGTGGCCATAATCTCCCATCACAAGGTGGATCCTGTCACACCCACCTACTTATAAGGAAAGGCATGTCCAACCACAGTCCATAATATAATAGAAATGATACATATAAAATTGAAAGAAGTAGAACACAAGGGCACAAGCAAGCCACATAAGCAAAGAGCTCAGACCTCCATATGATCTATCACTATGGCCCCAGCTTCTCTCACTCAGCTTACACCCATATGAGGGTCAGCTGATGGAGGAGAAAAATGCCTCAGATTGGTTTACAAGTAGGTAAACCCAGTATATGGGTACATGGCACTATAACCTATCTCAGAGAAAACCCTCCCAGTAGGCAGAGTTTTGGACAGTATGTCAGGTAACCCACTTTGTGTGATAAAAGAAGGACCTGAGATTAGCACATATAAGAACCTATGAGTAGCTGCAAATATCCTGACTGTCTGGTCAAAGTCCTAGAAGAAAAATGATTGAAAGATCAGAGACAAAGAAATCTGGCAAAAAGGAATATATATGGATAAACGAGTATTGGCATAAAGTATGAAAATCTTTGTATTAAAATTTAACTCCAATAAGAGTGTATCCACCATGGAAGAGGCACTAAGCAACCAGCTAGTTCATGTCAAACAGCCACTATCACTGGCTATTCCAGGGCTGGAAAAAAGGACACATAAAAAAAGTGGTCATGGTGGAAGAGAAAGAGATTAGGTGTCAGCCAAGCAGCATAGACTCCTACTTTCCATGATCAATTTAGTTACTATTGCTTCTAATCATCCAACCTGCCAGAAACAGAGATCAGTACTGAGCCCCAATATGGTACCCTTTCTTATGAAGACTATCCATCCACCTGGGAGGCAAGTTATCTACATTGAACCCATTTCTACCCTGAAAAGGCCTGTAATTGATTCTAGCTAGAGATTTGTCTTTCCTTTCCACATAGTAACAGCCAGCACCACTCTTCAAGGACTTCTACCACCTGTCAAAAAATCAAACCCATTGCCATCGAGTCAATTCCAACCTATAGCAAACCCCATTGGGTTTCCAAGGCTATAAATCATTGTGGAAGTCAATTGCCTCATCTTTCTCCCACAGAGTATCTGGTGAGTTTGAATCGCCAACCTTCTGATTAGTAGCCAAATGCCTTATCCACTATGCCACCACAGTGCTTTGTTCCACCTGCATACGATCCCATACACAGCAGAGTAGGTATGAGAGTAAGACAGATAGGATGTACTAATCTTATATTCATCGCTGTCCAGAAGTCACAATCCAGATAGTGTGTAGGAACAACTGTTGAAGGCATTAATGAAGCACAAGCTCAGAGGCAAAACTTCGTACCCTCCAGAATGCAGCATACACGATGATTCAAAGATTTACATATTATGCTGATAATCAATAAGAATGAAGCAAGAAATGAAAGTAGGAGTAACCTTGCTTATCACTCTCAGTATCACCTAAGGAATTTATACTTCCCATCCCCGAAACAATGTTAAACGTCCTGTTCCCCAAAGGGAAATGTTTTTCCAGGGGACACAGGAAAAGTCTCATTAAGTTATAAGCTAAAGCTGCCCTTGGCACTTCATTTTCCTCATGCCAGGAATCAGCACACAATAGCAACCACTATCTTATTAGGGATAAATGACCCTGATCATCAAGAGGATATAGGGCTATTGTTATTCACTGAGAGTATGGAAAAATAAATGTAGACCCCAGTTGATCCACATTGGCATTCCTTAGTACTCCCTTCAAATTAGGAAACCAAACAGACAAATTCTACAGCCTCAGCCTGTAACCAAGAGCTTATACTCCTCAGTGTATAGTCTGAGTCTGATTCTTACCATCAGCAATGGTCAAAATTTGTGTCAGCTTGTCTGGGCCGTGATTCTTAGTGGATTAGCAGTTATGATGTAGTCATCCCCCATGATAAGAGCTGCTGCTGTTGTTGTTGTTAGGCACTATCAAGTTGTCTCCAACTCATAGCGACCCAACGCACACCAGAACGAAACACTGCCTGGTCCTGTGCCAGCCTCACAATCCTTGCCATACCTGAGCCCATCGTTGCAGCCACTGGGTCTATGCATCTCATTGAGGGCCTCCCCCTTCTTCATTGACCCTTCACTTTACCAAGCTATCATCCAAGCATGATATCCTTCAAGGGAATGGTTCCTTCTGACAACATGACCAAGTGGGTGACACGAAGTCTGGCCATTCTCACTTCCAAGGAGAATTCCAGCTGCACTTTTTCCAGAGAGATTTGTTAGTCCTTTTAGCAGAGAAGGGTACTCTTAACATTCTTCTCCAACACCACAACTCAAAAGCATCAACTATTCTTCGATCTTCCTTATTCATTGTCCAGCTCTCATATACATAAGAGGTGATTGAAAAATACCATGGCTTGGGTTAGGCACACTTTAGTCTTTCAAGGAGACATCTTTGCTCTTCAGCACTTGAAAGAGGTCTTTTGCAACAGATTTGCCCAATACAATAGGTCATCTGATGTCTTGACTGCTGCTTCCATTGGTGTTGATTGTAAAACCAATTTATATGAAATCCTTAACAACTTCAATCTTTTCTCCATCAATTGTGAAGCTGTTTATTGGACCAGTTGTGAGAATTGTTGTTTTCTTTATATTGAGGTGTAATCCATACTGCAGACTGCATTCTTCAGTCTTCATCAGTAAGTGCTTCAAGTCCTCCTCACTTTCAGCAAGCAAAGTTGTGTCATCTGTGTATCGCAGGTTGTTAATGAGTCTCCTTCCAATCCTGATGCCATCTTCTTCTCCTTATAATCCAGCTTCTCGGATTATTTGCTCAGCATATAGTTGAATAAGTATGGTCAAAGTATACAACCACACTCCCTTCTTGATTTTGAACCATGCAGTCAGTATCTTGATTGTATGTTCAATTAATTTCAGACTGCAGAAGCTGGTTGAAATCTTCAATTTCCTCATCTTTGGCTTTGGTGGTTGATGCATACATTTGAATAATAGTAGTATTAATTGGTCTTCCCTGTAGGTGTATGGATATTATCCTGTCACTGACAATGTTGTACTTCTAGACAGATCTTGAAATAGTCTTTGTGATGATAAATGCCACACCATTCCCCTTTAATTTGTCATTCCCGACATAGTAGATCATATGGTTGTCTGATTCAAAATGGCCAAAACCAGTCCATTTCAGCTCACTAATGCCTAGGATAGTGACCTTTATGCATTCTATTTCATTTTTGACAACATCCAATTTTCCTAGATTCATACTTCATACATTCCGTGTTCTGATGATTAATGGATGTTTGCATCTGTCTCTACTCATTTTGTATTGTACCACATCAGCCAATGGAGATCCCAGAAGCTTTACTCTATTCATATTTTAAGGTCATCTCTACTCTGAGGAGTCAGCTTGTCCCCAGTTGTATTTTGGGTGACTTCCAACCTGATGGGCTCATCTTCCAACACTATATAGGACAATGTTTCAGGGCTATTTATAAAGGTTTCCAGTAATATATCAGACAGTGTTTCACTGCTATTCATAAGATTTTCACTGGCCAATTTTCTGAGAAGTGGATGGCTCCTTCCTTCTTCCGAGTCTATATTAGTTTGAAAGCTCCATTAAAACCTGTTCACCATGGGTAACCCTGCTGCCATTTGCAACACCAGTGGCATAGGCTCCAGTCTCATAGCAACATGTAAGCCACCACAGGACAACAAACTGACAGACAAGTTCATCTCCCTTAGTTGTTCTTAACCCCTCTGAACCCATGTACCTCAAGCAATGGCATTAAAATAGAGCCACCCCAAAAAAGCAGCTCCCAAGCCCCACACTCACCTACCTTGGGTCTCAGCCTTAAAATAGAGTAGCCCCCAAGAGAAAAGCAGTCCCTGAATCCCACACCCACCTACCTTGGGCTCTGGCCTTAAAATACAGCTGCTTCCAAGAAAAAAGCAGTCTCCAGCCCTGGGCCAGCCTACCTGGGCCTTAATATAGAGCCACACCCAAGCGAAAAGCAGCCTCCAAGCCCCAGACTCATCTACTTCCGGCTTTGGCCTTAATAAAAAGTTCCTTATAACCAAAAAACCATTCCCATAGTTAGAAAGCAATGCACGATTCAGTTCACTTTAAGTAAAATGCTGTTACTGCCATTCAGGCACACAAAATGAAAAGATATTTGTACTTTACTGCCTACCTCAGGCCTTGCCTTAATAAAGAACCACCCGCAAGTGAAAAGCAGCCTCCAAGCCCCAAGCCTTCCTACCTCAAGCCCCAGCCTTAATATTGAGCCACATCCAAGTGAAAAGCAGCCCCCAGCCCTGGGCCTGCCTACCTTGAGCTTCAGCCTTAATATAGAGCCACCCCCAAGTGAAAAGCAACCTCCAAGCCCCATGCCCACCTACTTCAGATCCTGGCCTTAATAAAGAGCCACCCCAAGCAAAAAGCAGCCCCCCGCCCCAGGTCCACCTACCTCAGACGATGGCCTTAATATAGAGCCACACTCAAGCAAAAAGCAGCCTCAAGCCCCGGATGAGAGCTGACATAATATAATCACTTCCACACTGAGGTCTTCTGTAAGTAGCTAATCACTTGAACGGGAGATTCTTCAAAAGTGTGGCCTGTTTCCAATAGATGTGGACGTTCTGGCAAGCTTCTCTGGCTTTTTGCTCTATCTGGTTCCTGCATCTGGCTCATCATCGTCTGACCTCCAGTTCTTTGGGCTTGAACCAGCAGCATGTTGTATTTCCTGCTGATGTTGGGATTGTTACCTTTGCAGCTTGTGAGCCAGCAGCCTGCATCTTACCTGCCAATCTTGAATTTGTCAGTCTATGCAGACAACGGCCTACTATATTGCCAGCCAATCTAGGATTCACTAGCCCCTGAAGCTACATGAATCAGAAGAGGCCTCCAGCCTGACATCTCACCTGTGGACTTAGGATTTGCCAGCCTCTACAACTGCATAAGCCATTTTCTTGAGATAAATTTCTCTCTCTCTCTGTCCATGTGTGTGTATGTGTGTGTGTGTGTATCTTCACTGGTTTTGCTTCTCTAGAAAACCCAGCCTAAGACACTGCCCTAAGCTCCTAAGAGCAGCAGAGATGCTAGGTGAGGGTAATAGGAATCCAGATTTCATAATGGTGTGGGGAAGTAATGGATATCAGCTGTGAGCCCAAGACCAGCTTCAGCAACAGACTACAGTTTGTTCCAACAATCTTCCTCTTTTAAATTTCCCCAAGAAAGAGAAATCTAAGGCATCATAGAGGAATGCTCCCCAAACATTTATGAAAATGGGGATCTGAGCACCAAAAGGTAGGTTGTTAAGAGCATGTGTATACTCCTCTGCAAGGAAGGATTTATTGCCCCAGTCATCCAAGTGCTGTTAGCCCCTTCAGGGATTGCCTGAGCTGCAGAGACCCTCACTCCCTGGGGTGGTCCACATCCAACAACTGCTCCAAACATAGATAAGAACTTTCAGTCATTTTTGCCCAATGAGTAGGGACATGTAGCTCCAGAGTTCACTGTCATGATGGTCAAACTGGTATCAGGTCTGCATCAGCTCAATTTCTTCTTCCCAGTTTTATTTGCTTTCTTTTTCTTGATGATTATTATTGTTCCCAAGAACACTGTCTAATAAACATCCTACTCTCTAAACTACATCTCTGAGACTGAAAGAACCCAACTTGTGATAAACACTATTTTGGTACCTGGATTTTCTTTTCTGAATGAGACTCAGATTGAGCCATGGGAAACCTCAGAGTATATTAATATTTCAGAACATTCTCATGCATCTATATAACACATTTGTAACTATGTGTTTTAAAAGTACTCTTAGGTCTGTACTTGTAACATTCAAGGGCCGTGTATACAAATTCTAAAATATCTGTAACTAATATATATATAGAAGAGCTCTGGTGGCACAGCGCCTAAGGCATGTGACTGCTAACCAGAAGGCTGGCAGTTCAAATCCACCAGCCACTCCTTGGAAGGAAGATAGGATCATGTATACCACATATATTTCAAAATTCTAAAAAATTTCAAAGGCAAAAATAATTTCAAAATGTATCATTGGTCTAAATGTAAGAATTATTACTCTAAAACTTCTAGAAGAAAGCATAGAGGAAATTATTAACAACTTTGGGTTTGGCAAGGATTTCTTAAATATAAAACAAAGTACATTTAATGACAGAAAATAAATAAATTTGATTTCATCAAAATGAGAATTTTTTCTCTTCTAAAGATATTGTTAACAAAAAGGAGGAAAACTATAGATTAGGAGAAAATATTTTCAAAACACTTATTTGATAAAGGATTTATTCCTAGAATGCATAAACAACTCTTATAAATCAATAATTACATAAATAACTTAGTAAATACAACCACTCTTCACTTATTGACTATCTTGTTATCTAACTTTTCACACTTATGACAATTGTAAAAAGTCTACTATCTATGTTGCTCATTAACAATATATGTCTGCCAATGACAAACACCAAGGTGTGAGGTGAGAGTGATGCTAGCTGTCAGTTAAGGTTATGTGTGAACTTCACTAGGCCATGATTCACAGTGGTTTAGAAGTTATGTAATGGTGTCATTTGGCAATTATGTAATGATGTAATTTGAAAGTTACATAATAATGTAATTTGGCAGTTATACAATAATTTAGTTATCCTTCATTTTGTAATCTGATGTGATCATTCTCTGTTTTTTCATAATACTGATTTTCACATAATGAACTGGTATTTGGAACCTAACCATATCGTTAAGTGAGGAGTGAACATATAGACAAAACCTCTGAACTGATATTTTACAGGAGAATAATATATAGATTGCAAATAGCTCATGAAAATATGCCGAATATTATTAGTCACTAGGAAGTTTAATTAATTAATTCCATAAAAATGCAGTTTAAATGCAAATTAAAACCACAATGGATACCACCATATCACTAGAATTTCTGAAACTAAAAAGACTGTTGTTCAGACTAAGTATTGGAAAGGATGTGGAGAAACTAGAACTCTTATAGAATGCTCTTTTAAATATAAAATTGTACAATCACTTTGGAAACTGGTTGGCAATTTCTTATAAATATAAGTCAGCAATAGTATTTATCCAACAGAATTGAAACTATAGATCCACACAAAACCTATTATATTCAGATGTTCATGGCAGCTTTATTGATAATAACCCTAAACTAGAAACAATTCAAAAATCTATCAACTGTTGAAAAACAAATTGCAGCCTATCTGTACAACGGAATACTACCATGTCAGTAATAAAGTAATGGATATAAAGACATGCAACAATATGGATGAATCTAAAAACATTAAGAGTTCAGAATGAATGAGTCCATTTATGCTAAATTGTAGAAAATAAAAATTAACCTCTGGTGATGTAGTGCCTAAGGCATTTGACTGCTAACCAGAAGGCTGTGGTTCAAACCCACCAGCCACTCCTCAGAAGGAAGATTGGGCAGTCTACTTCCGTAGTGATACTGCCTCGGAAACCCAAGGAAGGGTCACTGAGTCGGATCCCACTCCACGGCAGTGAGTTTGGTTTTGGTTTTATAGTGACAATATGCAGATCAGTGGTTGCCTGGAGCTGGTAGTGGATGAAGGAAAGACTTCAAACAGACAAGGGGAAATATTCTAGGCTGATAGAAATATTCTATATTGTAATTGTGGTGGTAATTACACAGGTGTATTTATCTGTCAAAAGTCATCAAACTCCATACTTGAAATCTGTGAATTATTCAATGTAAATTATACCTCAAACTTGTTTTTCTTAAAACAAAACAAAACAAAAGACATTTAAATGTTTTAAAAGGAAGGGTAGTAAATAAAATATGGGGAGGGGTAGACATCTCGATCAAATTAATGCTTTCTTTCCATGATGGGGAAAGTATGATTACTATGGACTGATTTGGGAGGCTTAGTTGTGCAAACCTGACCAGGAATTATAAATGGAATTGTGTCCTCCAAAATGATATTTGAAGTCCTAACCCCTGATACCTCTGAATATAGATAGCCTTGTTTAGAAATAGTCTTTACAGATTTTATGAGTTAATATGAAGTCATACAGCAGTAGGATGGATCCTAACCTCATCTAAGTGGTATCCTTATAAAAGAGAAGAGACAGAGAATGACAGAGGGATCATGACTACATGATGAGAGACTTACACTGCCACAAGTCAAGGAATTCTTGGGGCTGCCAAATGCTGAGAGAGACTAGGCTCCTAGAGCCTTTGGAGAGAAGATGGCTCTGCCAATACCATGAATTTAGATTACCATCCTGCAGAACTGTGAGACAACAAATTTCTAATGTTTAAAGCCACCCACTTTGTGTTCCTTTGTTACAGCAGCCCTAGGAAACTAATATTATCATGGAAAACCGATAAGCAAAGGATCAGGGAGGTTGGAAAGGAGGAATTTCAAACAGCTACCATCCTGTCTAACATGACAGGTGAACCCAACTACTCAGATGATTATCTTTATGCCAAAATGCAAAGAAATTGGCACCTTAAGAATACTCCCAAAGGTTTGTGTTTCTACCCTCCCAAAAGCTTTTAATGGAAACCTGAATTTCATGGGAAATTTCTAGAGAAGTAGCTAATGAAAAAGTTTGGATTTAAATTGTTCCCATTGTCTTTTCCCTGTGGGTTAAGAGACAAAGAGTCATTTGAAGTGGAATGAAAACACCTCAAATTTGTGGGAGGACCACTGGAGAGTGCTAAGCTTTGGAGGAGATCGATAGGAATAAGAATCAGTCAAACTCAAAAGAACTGCAGCCATGGCAACAACCTTGGCAAATCTCCTACACACACAGAAACAAGCCACTTCAAAATCACTGGGAACTGAGCCAAAAGAGGGAAAACTGAGACAGGGAGTTCATAAATCTTAAGGATAAACTTCTCCCTGCACGTAAAAAAAACAAAAGGCAAATTTTAAAGCACTTCCTTTGATTTCTACTGATCTCTCCAAATTTAAGAAGCCTGTCCCTAATTCTGGGGATCAGGTCCAGTCTTCTCCAAAGGAAGGACAAATTGTCTCAAAGTCTGTAATATCCAGGTCCATTAAAACATCAGCTCTGCCTGGAGAGACCCTAACCACTGAGAACTGTTTTGAACAAAAGATAATATTCAAGAATCTAAGGGATATTTAGATACAGGATCAAAGATAATACTATTCTGAGAAACTTGCATATAAGAAGAGAAATTATTCAGACTTTTGAAAAATATTTAAAAAGTAAGTAGCTGAGACTGCTGGGTTGTGATAATTGCTGGACAATGAGGACCCAACATATTTTCTTCAGTGGAGTCTACTTTCCCTGAGTGTGTAGTTGCAAGGGATTTACTGCAGTGGTGGGGAAGGAAAGAGCCTCTTCTCAAAAGGTTACAGAACAGGAAAAAAAAAGTGGGGGAGGATTATAGAACGGGACCAAAACAACGAGTCATGCAAAAGAAAATCTCCAGAGCAACATTTTTCCACCAAAATTGCAAATACGAAAGAGTAACAAGTTACAGTAGATGTATACCCAAATACCATAATAGGGGTTCTAAAATTAGATAAGATAAACCACTTATCCCTTTAACTGGTTTGACTCGTACAAAATAGAAATGTATATTGGAAGTTAACTGTGACTTATAGAACACTAAATGAGTTTCTTCCAACTGTGCCTAGCCCTGTTTACTTTTCTTTCCTTATAGAAACTACTTTCTAAACGAGTGTTTGTATAATCTGTGGTCATTGATGTAGAAAACGCATTGCTTTAGAATTCTGTTAATTTTGGTAACCAATATAGTGGTGCTTTCATTTGGCTATAATTATACCTTACTGTCCAACTATAGAAATAAATCCTCTAGCACTTTGTCATAATTTAATAGAGTGATATTTAAACAAGTGTTCTTGACATAATTCAAATAGAAGAGTTACTCATTTCATTACCAATGATTCAGAAATAATTGTATCTGAGGCTTTGTTTTCCATTATTAGTTAGGTGAATAAAATTCAGTGCTGTTATTTTTAGATGCCATCAATTTGGTTTCTACTCATACCAACCTCCTGTACAAAAGAACTGAATAATAACCAGTTTTGTGCCATCCTCACAGTCATTGCTATGCTTGGGCCAGCTGTTGTATCCACTGCACCAATCCATTTCATTGAGGGCCTTCCTCTATTTTACTGACCATTTATTTTACCAAGCATGGTGTCCTTCTTTAAGGACTTGTCACTTTTGATAAAATGTCCAAAGTACGAGAAGCAAAGTACATTTGCTTCTAAGGTGCATTCAGCTATACTTTCTCCAAGACAGATTTGTTCATTCTTCTAGCAGTCCATAGTGCATTAACAATTCAAATGTATCGATTCTTCTGCAGTCTTCCTTGTTCATTCATTTTCTTTTACGTTGAGGTGCAATCCATACTGAAGGCTGTACACTTTGATCTTCATCAGTAAGTGCTTCAAGTTTTCTTCACTTTCAGCAAGCAAGGTTATGTCATCTGCATATCACAAGTCATTAATGAGTCTTCCTCCAATCCTGATGCTGCATTCTTCTATGTACAGACCAGCTCCTCAAATTATTGGCACAGTATAGAGATTGAATAAATATGATGAAAGGATATAACCCTGACACACTCCCTTTTGATTTTAAACCTTGCAGTGTCCCCTTGTTCTATTCAAACAACTGTCTCTTGGTTTATGTACAGTTTCCTCGTGAGCACAATTAAGTATTCTGGAATTCCCATCCTTTTCAATGTTATCCATAATTTGTTATGATCCACACAATCAAATGCCTTTGCATAATCAATGAAACATAAGTAAACATCTTTCTGGTATTCTTTGCTTTCAGCCAAGATCCATCTGACACCAGCAATGTTATCCATCATTCCACGTCCTCTTCTAAATCTGGCTTGAAGTTTTGGTGATTGCTTGTTGATGTACTGCTACAACAGTTTTTGAATTATTTTCAGCATACTTTTCCTTATATGTGATGTTAAAGATATTGGTCAATAATTTCTGCAATCTGTTGG
The DNA here is from genome assembly GCF_000298275.1 of Orycteropus afer afer. Taxonomy (NCBI): domain Eukaryota; kingdom Metazoa; phylum Chordata; class Mammalia; order Tubulidentata; family Orycteropodidae; genus Orycteropus; species Orycteropus afer. The sequence goes on along the minus strand of NW_006922256.1, from coordinate 191,237 downwards.
CTTACCTTTCTTTGGAATGGGCACAAATATGGATCTATTCCAGTCAGTTGGCCAGGTAGCTGTCTTCCAAATTTCATAGCATAAAGAGTGAGTATCTCCAGTGTTGCATCCATTTGACTAAAGATCTCAGTGTATATATTCTGTCAATTCCTGAAGACTTGCTTTTCACTAATTCCTTCCGTTCAGCATTTTCATTAGTTCCTCTTGATCATATTCTACCTCCTGAAATGGTTGAACATTGACCCAATTCTTTTTGGTACAATGATTGTGAATTCCTTTAATCTTTTTTTCTTTTTTTGTATCTATTGAGATGTTTATTACAGCAGTATATTGACAGGGAACTGCCAGAAATTCTGGTCTGTGTTTTATTGCTTATGCAAAGACATTCCACTGTGTGGATCATAACAAATTATTTATCACATCATGACAAAGCTGTACATAGACCAAGAGGTAATTGTGAAAACAGAACAAGGGGGATACTACATGGTTTAAAATTAGGAAAGGTGTGCATCAGGGCTGTGTCCTTTCACCATATTTATTCTATCTGCATGCTGTGCAAACAATCTCAGAAGATGGACTATATAAAGAAGAACGCAGCATCAGCATTGGAGAAAGATTATTAACAACCTGTAACTCAAAATGGGAAGAAACTGCTGTACACATTCATTAATAATCAGAACCTGGAATGTATGAAGTATGAATCCAGGAAAATTGGAAGTTGTCAAAAATGAAATGGAATGCATATAGATTGCTGTCCTAGGCATTAGTGAGCTGAAATGGACTGACATTGGCCAATTTGAATCAGATAGTCATACTGTCTACTATGCCAGGAATGCAAATTGAAGAGGAATGACATCACACTCATCTTTTAAAAGAATGTTTCAAGACCTATCCTGAAGTACAATACTGTCAGTGATAGGATAATGTCCATATGCCTACAAGGAAGACCAGTTACTACTACTATTATTCAAATATACACCAACCACCAAAACCAAAGATGAGGAAATTGAAGATTTTTATCAACTTCTGCAGTCTGAAATTGACTGGACATGCAATCAAGAAGTGTTAATTATCACTGGTGACTGGAATGCAAAAGTTAGAAACAAAGAAGAATCTTCAGTTGTTGGAAAGTATGGCCTTGGTGATAGATACAATGCCTGACAGAATTTTGCAAGACCAATAAAATTCACTGCAGATAGACTTTTCAACAATGTAAACAGCAACTATACACGTGGAACTCACCAGATAGAATACACAGGAATCAAATCAACTACATCTGTGGAAGAAGGTGTAGGAGAAGCTCAATATCTTCAGTCAAAACAAGGGTAGGAGCTGTCTATGGAACCAAGCATCAATTGCTCATATACAGCTTCAAGAGGAAGCTAGGGAAAATTAAAACAAAGAGCCAAAATATGACCTTTATTATATTTCACCTAAATTTAGAGATCATCTGAAGAATAGATTTAGTGCATTGAGCACCAATGTCCAAAAAACAAACATATTGCAGAATGACATCAAGAACATCATACACGGAGAAAGCAAAAGGTCATTAAAAAGACAAGAAAGGAAGAAAAGACCAAAATGGATATCAGAAGAGACTCAAAAACTTCCTCTTGAGTGGAAATCAGCTAAAGCAAATGGAAGAAATGATGAGATAAAAGAGCTGAACAGATTTCAAAGGGTAACTTGAAAGACAAAGTAAAGTATTATAATGAAATGTGCAAAACTCTGGAGTTGGAAAACAAAAATGGAAGAACACGCTCAGCATTTCTTGAGCTGAAAGAACTGAAGAAAAAATTCAAGCCTTGAGTTGGATTTTGAAGGATTCTATGGGCAAAATACTGAATGATGCAGGAAGCATCAAAAAAAAAGATGGAATGAATACACAGGGTCACTGTACCGAAAAGAATTGGTCTATGTTCAAATATTTCATGATGGAGCATATATGATTAAGAACCAATGGTACTGAAGGAAGAAGTTCAAGCTGCACTGAAGGGATTGGAGAAAAACAAGGCTCCAGGAATTGACAGAATACTCATTGAGATGTTTCAACAAATGGATATAATATTGGAGGTGCTTATTCGTTTATGCCAAGAAATTTAAAAGACAGTTACCTGGCCAATTAACTGCAAGAGAAATATAGTTATGCCCATTCCAAAGAAAGGTGATCCAACAGAATGTGGAAATTAGTGAACAATATCATTTATATCATACATAAGCAAAAGTTTGCTGAAGATAATTAAAAAACAATTGCAGCAGCATATTGACAGGGAACTGCCAGAAATTCAAGCTGGATTCAGAAGAAGACATGGAACAAGGGATATCATTGCTGGTGTCAGATGCATCTTGGCAGAAAGCAAAGAATACAAAAGATACTTACCTGTATTTCATTGACCATTCAAAGGCATTTGATTGGATGGATGATAAAAAATTATGGATAACATTGAGAAGAATGGGAATTCCAGAACACTTAATTGGGCTCATAAGGAAAACTACATAGACCAAGAGGCTGTCATTTGAACAGAACAAGAGGACATTGCATGGTTTAAAATCAGAAGAGTGTGCATCAAGATTTCACTATAGTTATTCAATCTGCATGCTAAGCAAATAATCTGAGAAGCTGGACTATATGAAGAAGAATGTGGCACCAGGATTGGAAGAAGGTTAATTAACAACCTGAGATATGCAGACAACCCAACATTGCTTCCTGAAAGTGAGGATGACTTTGATCTTTATCAAATGAAGACTTACTAATGAAGATTAAAGACTTCAGTCTGTAATATGGATTAAAGCTCAACATAAGAAAACGAAAATCCCCACAACTGGACCGATAATCAGGATCATGATAAATGGAGAATAGATTGAAGTTGTTAAAGATTTCATATTACTTGTTTCCACAATCAACACCAATGGAAGCACCAGTCAAGACATCAGATGACATATTGCACTGGTCAAATCTGCTGCAAAAGACCTCTCTATAGTGCTGAAGAGCAAAGATACCACTTTGAAAGCTAAAGTGTGCCTAGCCTAAGCCATGATGTTTTCTATAGCTCATATGCATGTGAAAGCTGGGCAATGAATAAGGAAGACAGAAGAAGAGTTGATGTTTTTGAGTTGTGGTGTTGGCGAAGAATACTGAAAGTACCATGCATTGCCAGAAGAACTAACAAATCTGCTCTGGAAGAAGTACAGCCAGAATGCTTCTGGGAAGCAAGAATGGCAAGACTTCATCTGACCTACGTTGGTTGTGTTATCAGAAGGGACCATTCCCTGGAGAAGGATAGCATTCTTGGTAAAGATCAGCAAAAAAAGGAAGACCTTCAATGAGATGGATTGACACAGTGGCTGCAATGATGGGCTCAAGTAAAGAAAGGATTGTGAGGATGGCACCCAGCTGAGTAGTGTTTCATTCTGTTGTACACAGGGTCTCTATGAGTCAGAACTAACTCAACAGCACCTAACAACAGTGGCAAAGTTATATATTAAACTCCTTATCTCCACCCCACACAGCAACATTAAGTAATGGGAGAACGCACTAATAGGAATAACTTGAGATAGTATTAAAGCAATAGTCAATTGTACTATTCAAATTATGGTCCCTGATCTAGCAGCACCAGCATCACCTGGGCCCTTCTTTGAATTACGAAACCTCAGATCCCACCTCAAACCTTTAAGAGATCTATAGTTTAACATCTAAGTTTAAGAGATCTACAGTTTAAGATCTAAGTTTAAGAGATCTATGGTTTAACAAAGGAGTGTGGTAGCACAATACTTAAGCACTCTGAGGCTAACCAAAAGGTTGATGGTCTAAACCCACTAGCCTCTCCACAAGAGAAAAGACCAGGAGATCTGCTCTGTCAAAGATTTCAGCCTAGAAGACCTGATGGGACAGTTCTATCCTGTCATATAGGGTATCAATACATCGAAATTTACTTAATAGCACACAACATAGCTTTGCTAGATCCCTTATGTGATTTGTATGTATATTGAAGTTCAAGAAAGAGCTCAAGGAATAATAACCCACAAATATGTGTAGGTTGCATAGATATGTATGCATATATGTGTGTAAGAAGACATATGAGAGTATATGGGTGTGCATGTATAGATGTATCTGTAGGCATATGTATATGCATATTTGTGTATGCTGCATATATTTTCATATAGATACAAAAGCACATAGGGGCACAGGAACAGATACTTCCTAAACCCAAAAAAACCACACCCACTACCATCAAGTTGATTCCAACTCACAGCAGCCCCCACTGGATTTCCAAGGTGGTAAAACTTTATGGAAATAGATTGCCCAGTCTTGCTTCCATGGAGTGGCTAGTGGGTTTGAACTACCAGCCTTCTGGTTAGCAGTCAGATGCCTTAGGCACTGTGCTACCAGAGCTCCCAGATACTTCCTAGACATAACCAAACACCTCGTGGGATTGCTTTACCTAGTCTGAAGGCTTAGGACCATAGTCTTGTGGAATAAATTGGTCAATTGCCATAACATAATTCATAATGTTCTACATCATAGTTTGGTAAGTAACATCAGGGATCTTAAAAGTTTGCAAGCAACCATCCTAGATACAACTATTGGTCTATACTCATGTGGAGCAAAAGAAAAAGAAGGAAACCAAAGACTCAAAGAAGAAACTAGTCTATAGGACCGAAAGCCCACACAAACTATAGCTTCATCTAACCTGAGACCAGGACTAGATGGTGTCCAACTACTGCTACTGACAATTCTGACCAGGAACATAATAGATGGTCCCAGATAGAATGGAGAAAAATGTAGACCAAAACTCAATTTCTTTAAAAAGGCCAGCATTTATTAGGCTGGTAGAAACAAGAAGATCTCCTGAGATTATCACTCTGACATACACTTTAAACTTGGAACTGAAGCTACTCCCAGAATATCAGCCAAAAGACAGAGTGACTTACAAAATTAGTAACATCACCCATGAGTGCTGTGTGCCCTAAGCAATCATCTAAATGAGGCTTAGTGGTCAACATTTGTCCTAGATAAAAATAAGAAGGTAAAAGAAGACAAGGATGCTGGATGAATGGAAAGAGAACCACCATAATAGAAATCATGAGAATGCTGACACATTGTGAAAAACATAACCAATGTCACTGAACAATATGTATGGAAATTGTTAAATGGGAACATAATCTGTTGTGTAAGTTTTCACCAATAATACAATAAAATTTCAAAATCAAAAGAAAGAACTCTAGACTAGTAGTTCTATGTAGGGTGAAGAGTACTTTATTCAAAGAATTTAATCATTGTCCTTGGTTTCTGGGACCCTTGGAATTTCCCTAGTGATTGGAATGCCTTTGTTATTCATGGAGTGCTTAGGATCACACCTGATAGGTTATGCTAATGAGGTGATCATGTTGGGTAGGGGATGACCATGCCAGAAAGACCTATCAAGTGTGATCAGTCTAACCTCCAGGAAGGGAAGAGGAGACAGGAGATGGAGTTCAATCATGTGGGCAATGATTCAAGCAGTCATGCCTAAATAAATAACCAAAAAAACCAAACTGACTGCTGTCAAGTGGATTCAACTCATAGCAACCACTCCTTGGGTTTCTGAGGCAGTATCACTACAGAAGTAGATTGGCCAATCTTCCTTCCGAGGAGTGGCTGATAGTTTTGAACAACCAACCTTCTAGTTAGCAGTCAAATGCCTTAGGCACTACCCCACCAGAACTCCAGTATAAACTCTAGACACTGAAGCCCAGGTGAGCTTCCTGGTTGGTGACAGATATCAACACACAGGAAGGTAAGGCATGGCTTGGGACATGAAAGCACTGCATTTGGGACCCTCCCAAATGGCAGCAGCTGCTACCATTAACATTACCACACCCACACAATGATTGCTTCTTCTATGTGGGTGACATTGACAACTGCTGGGCAGCAAGCAGTAAATAAAACTCAGAAGGGACTCCAAGAACCTATAGAATTTGTACCTGCATAGCTTTCTAAACTCATTTGTGTAGCTCTCCAGTTGCTTACTGAGCTGCAGTCTCAAAGCTCTTTCATGTCTTGTCTGTCACCATAGAGTCAATTCCGACTGATAGTGACCCTTAGGGTCACCAATTCTTTCTCTTCATGGAAGGGTCTTACCCTCCTCTTGTCCTGGCTAACTTCTTCTTATCCTTTAGGGCCCATTAGAAATGTCACATCCTCAGAAAGGTCTTCTCCATACCACTAGTTCTTATTTTGTATCAAAACCTTATTTTCCCCATGGAACAATCACAATTCCTAATTGCTGTATTCTTTACTCATTTATTTCCTATTTTTCTCTCTTACTAGACTTTAAGTTCCATGACCGCTAAGTCTTGATCACATTTTCCTTAGCGTCTAACACAGTGACTTGTGTATAGTAGTATTTAACAAATATTTGTTGAATAAATTACTAAATGGACACTATAATAAAAAGGATATTGGGTTCAGATACGTAGATGAGGTTTTACCACTGTTAATGGTAAAACTGTTAAAATGTTATCACAAAAGCTAATCCTTTATATGTAGTGGGTGAAAGAAATGATACTTCTCACACTGAATCAAGAGAAAAAGTAAACATAAGTTGGCTATAATGTTTGATAATTTTCAATATGAGAAGTTACCTAAATACCAAAGTAAATTTTCCTATAGAGCTGTTATAATTTTATAATCTTAAAACATGGTATAAGTAGAATAACTTTTACCTGAAAAGCAATAAAACCAAAATATAAAATAAAAATGTTTAATTCCCTTTTGAATGTGTGTTGAATTCAATACAAATTGATAAAGCATTTTTCTAGGTAAAAAGGAACCAATGTTACATTTAGAAAGCAACTGACTGTGAGTGAAAATATAATCTACACCATACTTTTAAAAACAAACTTAAAGTCTTATTCTATGTTAAATGTGCTGCAATAATGATGTTGTCTTTACAGCCCAAGATACCCGAGCAAAGTAATGGCACAATAAAGGAATTTTTGTTGTTGTTGTTGTTGTTGTTGTTTTCTTTGTATTATTTTTATATACCAGTAAAAAATAAACTCTTTAATAAATAAATATATATAATAAATATTTGCAAATTGAAAATGTATAAATAGGTCCATCCTTTAAAAAATGTTCCATCTTGGTATGGTATGTTTTATAGTCCAAGTTTCACTCAGGTTTTTAATGTGTAATGTTATAACCTGCAAAAGTCCTACAGGGTCTTCAGAATTTATGTAGCAATAATCTTGATCGGTTAAGTCAATCTATGTCTTCAACGTGAAGTATCTATTTTTAATGTAACTCTTAAAGTAAACATAATCCAGAGAGGTGAGGCACCAGCAGCAAACTTGATGGTGTTCCCATTATCCACAGTTAAAGAGATTTCCAGCTTCAATCAACTGGTAAGGACTGAGCCAGTATATGTAAGGGAATTTTATCCACTTATACAGAGTGACCTTGATCTACTTCAAGTAGAAAAAAATTGTCATAGTTTTTACTCAATATTCTTTCCAAATTCAGTCTCCCAGTGGAACATAGACTCCATGACATTCTGAATGTCTTCCTGGGTTATTATTTTTGTCATGGAAATTGTGATAAGACTGTGGTTTGTTGTTCCTGTAAAGACATTGTCACGCTTCAACTATATATCAGTAGGTCCTCATACAATTCTGGAACTCTTTCCGGATCCACTGGTCTAGGAAGAAAATGTGTAAATTTCTGATGTCTTTTGGACCTGGCACCATCTCTTGGAGTTCCATCTTTGTTGAGTGCCACAAAATACCTACGGCCAGTGTCTCCATGTTTATAAATGTTGGATGAATAGGTATTATACCAGTTCTCCTCAAATTGCTCCCTAAAGATGCATTCAGAAGTCAGTTTCTCCTAAAAGAGAGAAGGTAATTACCATTTAAAAAATAGTTTTAAAAGAATTTCCTTAGAATAGTCTAAACTATATTTTTATATCTTTGCCTATAACAATATCCTTGTGGAAAAAAGGATAAATGTTAAATTGTTTTTGCTTTGCTTTGTTTTAGTTATGTCATCTGAATTCTTCCTAGTAGGTACTGCATGCAGTAGTTTAGTTTAAAGAACTTGAAGTCAAACGTCAATTCCCAATTTTATTTTCAAATAATTAATAAGTATTCTGAACTTTCCCATACTCCGTAACATCTCTTTCCCACCACCATCTACCACCATCACCAAAAAACAGTCTGTAGTTTATCTTTTTGCATCAATAGATGTTAAACTTTTACATGTCAAGTCTCTACTATGATCTTGAACATTTCAGGATCTTATTAAGATCCAAATTCCTAACCCAAGATCATCACTCTAAATCATAAACTTTTCCTTTATTAATTTATTGTTTGATGATACATTCCCCATTAACTTTTATCTAGATCTGCTACTATTAATGTAAATGTAGTGAAAGTTCAATGATTTGTCTCTTCAAGTTGGACTATAGATTATCTTAAGGAATAGATCAGAGTTGCTTTTTTATTCCAACACCTACATGAATTAGGAAGATTATAAATGTTTTGTTTTTCCCCATTGTAATTCTACTCTTATGATTATTACATACTGCTTTATTTCTCTTTCTTCTGAGTTGACAGAAAGCCTGGAAAGACAAGTTTTGCCCTTACAATGGACAGATGTTAGTCTACCCACTACTTGTTGCTATCGTGTCAATTCCTACTCACAGCAACCCTACAGGACAGAGTATAACTGCCACATAGGGTTTCCAAGGCTATAATCTTTATGAAGGGAGCCTTAGTGGTGCAGTGGCTAAAGTGCTTGTCTGACAACTGAAAAGTTGGCAGTTCATATGCACAAGCCACTCTGCAAAGAAAGATGTAGCAGTCTGCTTGTATAAATATTCAACTTTAGAGAATTAACTCAATGGCAGTGAGTTTTGGGGGGAATCTTACAGAAGCAGACAGACACATCTTTCTCCCATGGAGTGGCTGGTGAGTTTGAACTGCTGACCTTTCAGTTAGTAGCAGAGTGCTTTAACCACTATGCCACCAGGATTCTATGATGGTAATCTACATACTATAATACTATAGTCATTTTTCTCGCTGTATATTGAGATTCTAACTTTATATTGTGGCCTCAATTGAGATTTTGAAAAAATAAGGGACCAGGTAAGGCCACTTAGTAAATAATGAAAAGTAAATTCTCTATGGAAATATAGAGACTTTGACTATAAGAAGATATTTAATACAGGAGATAATAATGGATAAAGAAAATTAGCACTAAATGAATGTAAAAGTGAAAAGAATATAACTTGGCAAGAAAAAAAAAATTCTCATTTTTCTCTGTCACTGTTTGGAACGATCAAAATATGAAGCAAACTAGAAAGACCCAGGATATTGAGTAGGAAGAAACTACAGAGCTAAAGGCTATACTGGTAATGGTTTGGATTAAAGAAATGAAAGTAAGTTACTACATTATTGCCTCCAAAACCCAAACTCACTGCCATTGAGTCCATTCTGACTCATAGCAACTCCACAGGGTTCCTAAGGTCGTAAATCTTTTCAGAAGCATACTACCTTGTCTTTCTTCTATGAAACACCTACTGACCTGATTAGTAGCCAAATGTCTTAACCATTACACCACCAGAGCTCCTCATACTATTGCCTAGACACATGGAAATTTAGCAGAATATAGATTTTTAATTTCTGCATAAGCTTATTTTATATACCTTTACTAACATGCATTATTGGTAGATATTTTAAATACAAACTGATAAACATTATTTCAAGAATTACAAGAAAAAAAAATACTTACTGATCCATAGAGTTCCCCTTTGTCATTCATTCCAAGGTAAAGACCACTGCCCACACCTCTAATACTGACCAGTCCCACTGCCACACTGATGAATTCCAGGATACCTAAATTCAGGAAATAAAATTATTTGTATTTATTAATGAGTATATGACTAATAAATATCTTCTAAATAAAAGTAGTAACAGACCCATTATGCTAAATTTAATGATGCTTGTGGAAGCCTTCTGTAACCTGAAAAGTGCTGTGCAATTGTCTTATCATTATGATCTTCCTATTTTACAGATAATTATAAAATCTTCTTGTTTTACAGATGGGAGCTCTGGTGGTGTAGAGCCAAAGACATCTGAGTGCTAACCAGAAGGCTGATAGTTGAAACCCACCGCCACTCCTCAGAAGGACGATTGGGCAATCTACTTCCATAGAGATACCACCTTGGAAACCCACGGAGGGGTCACTATGAGTCAGAAACAACTCGACAGCAGTGAGTTTGGCTGTTTATTTATTTATTTAATTTTACTGTTGGAGTAAAAAAGGAAAAAACTGTTCATCATGGTATAATGATAAAGGTGTGAAACCTTAAACTATATAGACCTGCATTTGTCTTCAAGTCTAATAACTTACTAGCTAGGCTGACAAGGTAAGTCATTGTGTTCTCACCTTTCATTTCCTCATATTCAAAAATGGGTGAAATGCCTTCCTACAGGACAGTGGTGAGGACTGACTCATATTAGACATTCAACCAATGGAAGTGATTATTATCATAAACTAGTATATATTAGAAGTGTTCTTAGTCCATTAGCTAATTATAACCATGTTTATTAATTATGTTGTTTTGGTTTTGTTTCTAGTGAATCAAAGTCAATCTTTTCTTAATAGCAGTAGTAGTATACCTTATATGGCTATATTAGTGCTTTATAGTTTATAAAGGGTCTCTACTTATATTTTCTCATTTGCTCCTAAAAACAATTCAAATCCACCAGCCACTCCTCAGATGGAAGGTTGGGCAATCTAACTTCCGTAGGGATGCTGCCTCGGAAACCCAAGGAGGGGTTGCTATGAGTCAGGTCTGACTCAATGGCACATAACAACAACAAAGACAGGGAAGATACTATTATTCCCACTTTACAGATAAAGAAATTGAGGCTCAGAGATGTTTACTGACTTGCCTAAGAACCTGATGTTTCTAACTGATAGAACAGTACTTGAACTCATACCTTCTGAGCCCTAATTCAATGTTTCTACTTCAGGACACCATTTTTGGAGGACAATAAAGAATGCATTTAAACATAGTAGTTCTAAGACTTTATATATTATGCTATGTTTCCTGTCATATAAAATTTTTAATTAAATTGTATAGTTCAGAGAAGCAAATCCAAAAAATTTAGCACACAAATTTTTTTATCAATACCTTCCTAAAATTCTTTTCAATTATTAATAAACTAGCATCAAAAATTCTTCACTGACACACTAGTTGTTGTTATGTGCCATCAAGTCGGACCCGACTCATAGCAACCTCTCCTTGGGTTTCTGAGGCAGTATCTCTACAGAAGTAGATTGCCCAACCTTCCTTCAGGGGAGTGGCTGGTGGGTTTGAACTGCCAGCCTTCTGGTTAGCAGTCAAGTGCCTTAGGCAGTACGCTATAGGTTAAAAAACAAAACAAAACAAAACAAAAAAACTTAATACTTCCCTTTGTGTTAGCCTGTTCCTCTACATACCTTAACCTTTGGACTAATGCTTTTGTCTAGTTCTTCCCCTTAGACTCTTTGCTGGAAAAGCATAGACATACTTTCTATACCTGAAATTATTTTCCTCAATAGTTTTCTACTTTCACCTCTTCATCCCATCTTAAGCTCTACAAACAGTAAAAATGTACACATTTTCATATCATTTAGCCTGACTCTTGGTCGTAAGTCATTTCTTGGTTCATTTTACAAGTTCCTGCTTGGACACGCGATGCTCCCAAGGCCAAGGAAAAGCACAGGGCCTGGCTATTTGCTTATACGGAGGACTCTATTCTGTCCAGAGCCTAATTCACTTTTTGATAGGAACAGATTCTTAGGGAGACAAATGAGTCCTTCAACTATTAGGAGATCATGTAGAACACTAGTGGATCAAGGATCTTACAGCAACAATATAGGACTAAATATATGTGGCTTGAGAGAGTCAGTATCCCTATCAGAATTGGAGATCCTGGAGAGTGGGAGAAAAGAAATGTGGCACAAATTAAAAAACACTACAGAAAAAAAAAAACACCAGGATTACTGGTCAGATAGACTGGTGAAAGCCCCATGACCATGGACCCTGGTTACCTTTCAGGCCTGGAACTGGACTCACTCCCATGGTTTAACTCTCAGACGAACAACAGACAGGCCTAGGAGTGGAACAACTACACCAGGGAGATGCACTCTTTATCAACCATGGGAGATCAGAAGGGAAAATCTGCACAGGGAGAAAGCTAAGGAGACAGGAATGCATAGGCAAGAAGAACACAGAAGATGGGTAACGATAGGGAGGAATGAGGAAGGGAGCTGTTAGTTACACTCTGGGGCAGTGTTTTGATTACCTAGTACTGATGTGACAAGAATATACCACAAATAGGATGGCCTTAACAAACAGGAGTTTATTCTCTTACAGTTCAGGAGGCCAGAAGTCTGAGTTCAAAGTGCCAGGCTCTAGGAGCTGGGTGAAAGACCCTTGACGTTGGGCTTCAGCTCTGCCTCTTGCTCCCGGCTCACTGAAGCTAGAGGCTTTTCTTCCATTCATGCAGCTACTAGCTGCTGAGGCTAGCAAGCCCAAGGTCAACAAATAAAATGGCACAGTCCCAATATTACCAAACCACATGGCAGGCCATTAATTCAAGTCCGTTGAAAGTCCCAAGGTTGGCAGAGCATGGCAGGCTGCTAAACAACAACAAGGCTACATGCAGGGTTCAAGTGTGCCATAAGCTAGAGACCGTTCCCAAAGCTGTTTCTTATACACGGGAAGCAAACCACATCCCTAAAGCAGCTATTCAGCTGCTTGTGATAGATCCCACCATGGAGTTGATTGACAATCTCATCATGAGGAATAACCACCACCAGCTGCCCAGCCATTCAACCAGGCCCAGTCAAGTTGACACACAAACTTAACCACCACAGGCAGTAAACAGTGTCACAAAACAAAATGTGTATGAACTGTTGAATATAAAACAAATCTGCTCTGTAAAATTTCACCCATATCACAATAAAAAGTTTTTAAAAAAAAAAAAAAAAAAACAGGAATCAGTATCTCTAATTGAGCCTAAGCCAGAGAGAAAATAAGAAAAGATATAGCAAAAAAGACCAAAATTCCATAGGACAGCCATCATGACATGCATAAAGGTGGGAAGTAAACAAAAATTAAAGTCACTGTCAAGTTCATAAATGAATGATGTCTGATAGAAACAAAAAAAAAAAAAAAAAAAAAAGAGGCCCAAAATGCAATTGGTAGAAAAAAAGCATATTAATGCAATTTCATCTAGGAAATAAATATATAAATACTGTAGGCTGTATTGAATGTTACATTCAAATTGAAAAGTATACTATAGCTGACATGTAACTTAATTCCCTTGAAGTATCTGATTTACATTAAGATGCTCCTGACTTTCAAAGAACAGGAACCGATTAACTGATTAGAATGTATAATAGAACTCATTTTCAAGCACAATAAAATAAGCTTAATTTCCATATAAGCTAATTATACAACAGATCTTATGAAGTATCCATTTTTCTTGGAAAACTAAATGATAAACCACCTATACTTCAAGTCTCATCTTAAAATAATTCTGTGATTTTTGTCAAAAGTTATGCAGCTATAGAGAGTAAAATAATTTAATATGTTCTTAGAAAATCATATCCATTAGCTTCAACTTTATTAAATAACATCCAAAACTTGATACACAACCAGGTATAAATAATTGTGCAATGGCTCATAGAGGCTGATGGGAAAAAGTTATGTGCTTTTTGTGTTCTTCTTAAAGATTTTAGCCACACTTTTTAATTCTGATCCTTTTTCTCCTCATAGAAATAGTATACCACATAGTAATTTGTAATCATTTGATTCTTAAATGAGATTTGACAAGTCTTTCTTATTTTATAAGATGAGGTGGCAACTAAGCTAATTCCATTACAAAGAGTAGACATGAAAAACTTTCCTAAGAGGTAATCACAGATTTTAGATAGATTTTCTAATGCCCAGTGTCCCATAAAAAGACTTGGAGGTACTTTGTCTTTCTGGTATCATTTTCAAAGCCAGCCTTTTTTAAAATCATAATAAACAGGTGAGTCAACCCACAATGCAACCACATCAGACAAATCTATGGAGAACAGGGAAGAATAAAGGAAAAGCCTTTAAAGGAGCATGTTTGATCTCAGGCTACACTTTAAAAAAAAAAAAGTAATGATTCCATGTTTATGAATTAGGTAAATTCTTACTACTATATTACTATGCAGAAAACAATCTATTATAAATATAAAGCTACCTCAGGAAATTATATTTTAACCTCACAAGCACCTTTTTTTGTTTATAATCTATTGATTGATGTGGTTTTAAAATTTAAAAATACAGTAGTTGGATGTTCTTATTCAATCAGGGCCAGATTAGTATAAAATTATCAAAAATGTTATTTAACTTTAACATCTCAAATAGTCACTCTTGAGCTTTCTCAAAATCCTTATTTCAGTGGCACAGAAACCAGTTTAGAAGAAAAACAGCAATATAACATCAAATTAGTGGCTGAAGTACTACTAGCAAAAGAAGGCAAGCAGAGAGAGCCTATGTTATACAGGCTGACTATGAACTTGCTTCTGATCCCTTGCTTCTGATCACACTCCCTTGTGGTAAATCACACTGTCTAAGCTATGAACGGCCACTAGGATGCACTGCAGGGCACTGTGAAGAGATTTTTTATTCCTTTAGACCGTCAGACTAATTAGGACCTATCTTCCCCTTGTGTAATAGAGAGTATTATATTCAAATATGTAGCTTTCCACCATACATTAAGGCAGCCTAAAATAAATCTAGGTCACATGTTTGGAATTATTAAATACTTACACAAAATTTTAGCAAAAAATTGTCCTAGCAAGATAGTGATTCTTGTACACAAAATTCATTCCTAAAGGAACAGATTTGAATATTAACTAAAAGAATGCTATTAAAGATACAAATATTTACTAATTTCTTCCAAGAGGGTCTTACAGAGAGACTCAAAGCAGAAGAAACAACTCTTGTCATTTGGGAAATTACAGCCGAATTATACGCAACAAATGCAATGTACTGTCGTCAAGTCGTTTTCTGACTCATAACGACCCTTCCTCAGGTTTCGGAAGCGGTATCACTATGGAAATAGATTGCCCAACCTTCCTTCCGAGGAGTGCCTGGTGGGTTTGAACTACCAGCCTTCTGGTTAGCAGTCAAATGCCTTAGGCACTACGCCACCAGAGCTCCTAGCTGAATTGTAAGAGCCTTAAAAGTAGAACTTCCAATGCTACACTGTGTATCTGAATATTACCTAAGCTTAATTTCTACCTGCTCTACCTATAGGCATTATGACATGTGTGTCCACTACTGAATCTTTCTAGTAGCTGAAGGATTTTTTTTCTATAAATTGAGTACAAGCAAAAGAACTGAGCCACCTGGTGTCAGCAAAGTTCTTTATAATCAGAATCTCAGTCTCCTCCATCTAAAAATCACTTTCCAAAAGTGACCCCAGGCTGGCCACTAGGTCATGACACTCTCAGCTCATAGTGGGAATTTGGAAGAGGTCAGTGGAAGCTGCAAACATATGGGTTTAAAAACGTTAATTTTCTAAGCCTTTAAGTGCTACCAAATGACCACCACATGCTCATTTCTACATCTAGAGTTTAAAATGTCCTTCAAACTGAAATTTACACTTCTCTAAAGTTGTAATGAGTCTTACCAGTTGAAAAAGGAATCAAAGTATAAGAACAAGGGGTGAGGACAAGATAAGAGAGAGTCACTCAAGAGATGAGATTTTGAAGGAATTTCAGAGTGCAAAGGAAGGGAAATGAAAACTAACACTGCAACCCAGTGCAGCCCTTTCACATTGCCCCTGACAATAAAATGCTATCTATCTTTCTTTAAATATAATGTATTTCTCTAATAATGTCACAAGTTTCATTATCAAAACCATTTGGGAGTGTTAGCAGGCCAATACCAGTAACTTTAGCTATCTAGGAAGGATCCTAGGATATTAGAAGGAAAAGTAACTTCACGTGATCCCCTAAGTTAATTGTACAGACCACAAAACTAAGAATCACACTGGTGAGAGTCTTACTAGTTACACAGCTAGTTCGGGAACAATAAACGGCAGAGGCTTCTGGATTTCCCAACCCAGTGTCTGAAGTAGGCACTGCCTTAATAATCTTTTGCTATTGTCTTTCTTTTAACCCGTTCTGCTCCCACGCACTGCCTGAAGTATTCTGAAACATGTTCCTCTGTGTTCCCACCCATATCTTCTTTCACTTCCCCATTTCCTCCTTCATTTGGTCAATACCAAGATGGGGCTTTCAGGTTTCACAATTTCTAAAGACCTTGGCCAAAGGACTGAGCATGCTCAGTAGCAGGGTAGTCTGGTTTTTGTTTATTGTTTTCCTTTTTATCACCCAAATAGAACTCTAGGACTGCAGAGAACTGCCTCCAGCTGAAGCTGACAGTATCCACGGTACCCACGGAAAGTTAAATCTGTTATCACCTCAGGTGAACATTTACTGTACTCTAAGTAGACACGTAAATGCTTGCATCCTATGAAAGAGCGACTCCCTAAGCATAAACCATAGATGGATTATCAAATTCATAACTACATTACTGTGGGGAACGTTTAAAGAAGTGGGATGCTTTCTGTGATCAATTTTTGTGAAGTTGACAGCATTAGGGGAAATGTGAGAGAAAGTAGGCGAAACTAGTAAAACAAGGATTTTAAATTTAAAAAATAAATAAAATTCTGCCTACCAGGAAAGGCATGAGGGAAAGATGTGACTCTTAGACTATGTCTTGATATCTGAGGCAGCAGGAAGGGTAGGGCCCTATGGGTATCAAGGAAAATTCGAAGTATCCACCCTTTCTCCTCCTGCTCCTAGACCTGCTAGAGTCTGTGGTGGCAAGTTGGAAGCAAAATTCCTTCCTGCCCCTGAGCTGGCATATCCTGCAGTCCTAGCCCATGTCTGTCCCCGGATGGGTACAAGAGGCTCTGGGTTGCGCACAGCCTTGACACCCCTGGTAGGAAAAGAGGGAGGCGGGATGCGAGCCGATTCGAGGGTTGGGGATGCTGGTACGTACCGAAGAGGCTGTGGTCCTGCCGGGTGCCCTGTACGCTGCCGTCCGGCAGGATCTGCAGGTGAAAACCCGTGCGGCAGTAGAGCTGGCGACGGCGCAGGATGCCGTGCAGGTGCGTCAGCTCCGCTGCCCCGGGCCCTCCGCTGGCGCCGCGCTCCGCTGCGCCCCGGCGCTCCCCTAGCAGGGCCGGCCGCTCCCCCGCAGGGGGCAAGAGGAAGTGCGAGCCCACCTGCTGGCCCAAGCCCTCCAGGCCGCCCAGGAAGCCCCCGACTTCGGTTAAGGGAGCCATGAAGGCGCCAGCAGGGGAAGCGGAGGATCCAGAAAACACAAGACCCCCAAAAGAAGTGTAGTGGGGAAAAGGACAAGGGGTAAGAGGGAATGAAGAAAAATTATAGCAAAACGGGTGCAAAAAGTTGAAGCCGATTACTCCTGTGAGACCGTTGAATGAACTTTGTACTGAGATACCAGGGAAGCTTTCACTGTCCTGGAGCGATCTTCTCTCCTTAGATAGGTGGGAGCCGGCTGCTGGCTTTGCAGAAACATCTATAGCTGCTGTGGCCAATACGGCTGGGGCTGAGGCTCTAAGTCCGCAAACTGATCAGATCAGAGACCAGTGTACATATACACCGGGTATATATGCGGGTCCTCTTGACATATGCTAATCAAGTCTTTTCGTGAACTCTGGGGAGGTTCTGTTTGAAATCTTAAACCAGCTTCTCAACACGTTTTTGCTCTTCAGAAATCACTAAAAGAGGCCCTTGACAGATCTCTGTCCATGAAGTCGCAAAACTCATTCCCACACTTGGGCAAAGCTAGCCAGCAACTTTGGAGAGGCGCAGTCAAGGTCTCTCTTTGGGGTTGTCTTTGGGGCAACGGTGATGTTGTTTCGGCTGCTGCTGTTCAACCGCCTTTGATGTGAGCTCCTTTGCAATGACAGATCCCAGCTTAAAGGAGCCCCCGCTTGGCAAGTATATAGGGGGGGGGGGCGTAGTGGAGGATTAAAAAGAAGGGGACAGATACGAGGACAAAAAAAGAGAGAAGAGAAGGAGAGTTGAACTCCTTGTGAGCTACTGGGAGCCTGCAGTGGACAGGTGCAAAGAAAGGTAAGAGAGGAAAAAGGAAAAAGGGCGTTACCTGAAGCTTAGACCTGCCCAGACAAACATGAAAGGAAAATCAAAGCTTTGACAGTTTAACTCACTAATTTTAAAACACTAATAAAATGTACAAGCATTACTCTTTTCTTTTATCATTTAGATGGGGGATTTTCTTTACATAATCAAGGCTGGGTTAGGAATAGCCACCCCCCTCCCCCAGGTTCTCTTTAATGTTTTTCTTTACTCAGCAAGCACATGATATAATCAAGTTTGCTTTATATCTGTATGGAAGTTTTAAATCTATGTTAAGGTCATGATCTTTTAATTAGCATAATATAATTACATAAAACAGTCATGAATTTAAAGTTTAAGAGTAAAATCAAATAGGCTGAAGAGAGATAGTTTATATTCTTATATTTTGCTAAGAATAGAAAATAAGTGTCTAGAATAGTGTCATAATGATGAGTAGACTCTGGGGCCCTTATCTAATCTAAGAGCATTTTCTTTAAGGCTAAATTTTTTTTGTTCACACTTCAAATATAAAGTCTAAGAAGAACTAAATTGAAAATGGTGTTGATTCCTAATGTGTTTTGAGACTTAAAAAATACTGGTAAAAACTTAAGCATGCTTGTGCATATGTTGACAATTAAAAGCCACTGAAGTGAAGGAGTTGGATAGATGTCTATTTCAAACTTAAAACTTTGATATTGTACTTTTAGTTAAACTCAAGATCTTCCTGTTAGAATTTTTCACTGGCAGAAGAGTTGAGAATCATTTGGTAGATTTATGTTCCCCTTGAGCAAAAAGTTTTAGGGAATATCTAAGGATTAGTTTTTCAGTCTTGTTTCATGGTTTGTTCAGTAAAAACCTAACCCTGAGAGTTCAAATGGATTTCACTGGTTTATTTTATTTGTTCTGAAGGGTTTTTTGCTAATTAATTGGCAGGTGCTTTAAAGTAGGTAAAGTTACACCTTTTCATCACATAGTCCAAGTACTGACCCTTGTGCAACCAAGTTATAAAAGAGTTCTTAAAACAAGTGATTTACTGTTGATAGATATGAAAGAAAACAAAAACACAGGCTAAGAACAATAAACAGATAAATCACTTTAGAAATATATATTGCCTGTTTTAAGGGTTATACCAGGTAAATGTCATATTATTTTACCTTTCAAATAACAGAAGTCTGTCTTGTAGTAGGACCCCCAAATCCACCATAATCAAGATTTCAAAGCACATCTGTGTAAACATTATCACATCAGTGTAAAACACCAACCAATGAGCTTTTACTTTGAACAAAATCTCCTTAACTGCAGTGTTAAATCAAAGAAAGTTAGATCAAAGATGTGTGATTCTCATAGCGGGATAACTAAAGTAACCTGCACACACATCGATCACTTGAAGAAGAGATACTTAAAAGTTTAAAACTTAGATCAAGTACCTTTTAATGAGGCTTGTTTCAAGGTCTACATTCTGTTAATTATTCTACAATGGATATATATCACTGTCACCTTCTCCTAGAGGTACTAGTTTAGTCTATAAAATATTCCATCACATAGCACTTATATTGCTGCTATGTGATCTATAGTTAGTAGGCGGTTTAAATCTCTTGTACTACCTATGCACATACTAAAGTATGGGAAATTTTTTATACATAATTATCAAAGCCCAAATACTTTAATGATAGAACAGCCTTCTCTTTGAATAATTTTAGCATTTTCATGTGCATTACCTTATTTGATCATTGCAATAACCCTACCAGGGTACATCCCATCTTGGAAAGAAGAAGATTGTCCTGGATTTTAGTTCAGGGTTCAGTCTAGAACTCTACATCCCAAGGCAATTTCCTTAGACTCTATTTCCTCTTTTGTAAAATAAGAAGCATATCATCCTTGCCTAGTTCACTATGCCTAGGGGTTGCTGAGACTTAAATGTCCAAATATATAGGAAAGTGGTTTTAAAACTATAAAGTTTTTTTATGCATATAAGGAGCTAAATACCTTCAGCTGCTGGAAAAATAACTTGTGCTTTATAATTTAGTCAATTTAATTGGTTTGAAATATAAAATGAACTTTTTAATTCCTTTTTTACAAACTGAACCTTTAATGTGTACGTTTTGAATGGTGCTTAATGCCGTTTTATAAAGGACCAGAATAGAAACAAAAAGATAAGGATTTCTTTTGTTTGCATTAGTCATGTGACAGGAAAAGATAACATTAAAGATTTTTTTTTTGCACATGCTGTGATGATATCATGGGAAGTTAAATAATTTTGAAGAGTGTTTTACAAGAGTGCATTATTCAACTTTTAAGTATACATTGCAATCTAATCAACTTTACCTATACTTCCTAGAGACCACACTTGCCATGCTGTTATACAAATATATGGTACAATTTCTATTTCCACTAAAAGTAGTTACAATTTCCCAGACTATATAATTCCTATATAGTTTTTTAGCCAGCATATTGTCATGAACCTTGTATATGAGAAAAGTTTATATCTTTTTTTGCTTCTACCTATGTTTAACTTGAGAAAAAGAGAAAGTACTGACTTGAAAGTCATGATTTATACCCCCAATAAACATTTGCATAATATTATTTATTGCAGCATTATTTGCAATTGCAAAATATTGGAAGCAACATGAGTATCCATACATAGGAAACTGGTTAAATAAGTTATGGTATATTCATCCAATGAGTACTATAAAGCTGAATAAAGAAAATAATAAGAAAGATTCTTATGAACTAATTTGGAGTGTTTCCAGTAAAAAGAGCAATGTGCAAAAGAGTGTGGATTGTATGCTACTCTGTAAGAAAAAGGAAAGTAAGAAAAATATTTACATGTACATGCATATTTTAAAAATACATATACACAAGAAAGATAAGCCAGAAACTAATGAAATTTGTTACTTTCAGGGGATGCATGGAAATGGAGTAAAAGGTGGAGTAATGACATTTCTCAGAGAAGGAATTTTTATAATCTTGAGTTTTAGAGTAGTGTTAAGATTTTACATTTTTTAAAAAGTAAGAATATCAACAAGGATGAGGAAGAAAATGGAATTAAACCAGGAACAAATTAACATAACTATATTTAAGTGGAGGAGCTCTGGTAGCATAGTGCCTAAGGTACTTGACTGCTAACCAGAAGGCTGGTGGTTCAAACCCATCAGCCTCTCCTTGGAAGGAGGGTTGGGCAATCTACTTCCGTAGTGATACTGCCTCAGAAACCAAAGGAGGGGTCTCTATGAGTTGGGACTGACTCGACAGCACATAACGACAACAACAACAACACAACATATTTAAGTGAATAACAAAACCACACAGAAGGGAAGTTAAAAAAATAAAAAATAACCTAAGTAACTTTTAAATACAGTCCTTTGACTTTATAATTAAGGCCTAAAGACAAAAAATACATTAACAAATACTGTATTTTAGTTAAAAAGATTGTTTTTCTTAGTGGCAGGGTTTAACTAGTTGCTGCCAAGTCTATTTCAACTGATGCCAACCCCTTATGTGTCTCAGTAGAACTGTTTTCAATGGCTGATTTTTCAGTAGCCTTTCCTTCAAGGCATCTTTGGGTGTGCTTGAACTTCCAAACATTCAATTAGCAACTAAGTATGTTCACCGCACCACCCCAAGGTTAGACTAGTGTATTTAAGGAATGAGCAAATGTGTATGGATAATGGGAGCCAGGTGTTTCATGCTTAGAGAAAGTTGTTGTTGTTAGGTGCTGTCAAGTTGGTTTTGACTCATAACAATCATATGAGGGAAGACTAGAATGAACCCTGGCTGTTGAATTGAAATTGCAGTTACCAGTGTTAATTCATCGCACGTGTGTGTGTGTGTGTGTGCATGTATATGTGTACCATAGCTCTGTTCACTAAAAGGGCCTGGAAGCCAAAACACCCAGAAGCAATGAGCATACCTAATGCCTAGATCTTGGTTTCTAAATTCATCCCCCACTAACATTTTAGTGTTAACATTGAACAATCTCCAGTGATCCTTGGAGAAAGGGTTGGTTCCAGGTCATCTTTTTGTAGTAGAAAGCAAAGAAGTAGTCATAAAATAATGAAAACATGTCAAAAGGACACAGGCTCAGTCTGGGACAATCTGAGCATCAAAATACATAATGATAGGTATGAGATATATATGGAATAAGTTAAGAATCAATTAGTGAATACTGTTTAAACAAATAAATAGAGGAGAAAAAAAAAAAGCTCTTATGGAGAAAACCAACTAATAAATATATATGAAATTAATAAATTACAATTTTGCATCCATCATAATATTAACTGACCCAAATAAAATCATCAGTGGATGCTAAAATTAGTGGGTAACATTTGGTGAAGAAGAAGTTTACATAATCTCAAAGTATCCCCTCACAAATTGTTTTTAATTACAAAGACAAAATAGTAACTTTACATTGGATCAACCTAGTTAATACTATCGTAAGTAAGTAATAAAAGTACATAATGGGACAAATCAACATTATATGCTTCCTGATGCCCTCAGAAGGATACAGTATCACTAATGTGCTGTTCCTGTCAATAAATAACCTGAATTTAAAAATGAGGAAATATCAGATAACCCCAGTTCATGATTTTTCTGCAAATAACTGGCTGGTATTCTTCCAAATTGTAAAAGTCAAGAAAGACAAAGAAAGGTAAAGGAACTATTACTAATTAAAAGAAGTTAAAGCAACATGAAAATTAAATGTGACAAATGATCTTGGTATGGAACTTGGACCTGAGAAAAATAAAACCATAAAGCACATTATTGGAACAAGTGGCAAAATTTGGACATAGACTGTAAATAAGAGTTGTATCTATGTTAAATTTCTTAATTTTGATAATTGTATTATGATTATGTTAGAAAATGCCTTTATACCCAGGAAATGCAAAATGAAACTTTATGGATAAAGAAGGATAATGTCTTCAAAATTATTCTGGTTTCAGAAAAATGTATTGCAGGACACTGAATTACTTAATGCAACTCTTCTAAACATGTCTCTGTGACTCCCACCAGATATCTGGGTATGACTATATCAATGTGAGGTACTTGTGGCCCACCAAGGGGAATAGATAGCTTGTTAATAATGTAAATAAGGTACATGGTACCCTTGGGCAGGTAGGACCATGCAAATCAGGTGTATGGAACCCTAAAATGGGGATTAGTCAGTTTTACCATTTTGGTAGGCCTAAAACAAGCAATCCCAGGTGTGGGAGGTGGAAAGGGGCATCTCACTATCATTAAGAAAAATTACCCAGGAGTGAAGCAAATCCTTTGGCTTGGAAATCTCTGTTCTGAACTTCCTCAATCCAGGAAAGAGAGGAACCTGTAACACTTTGCTGAGGTGGCAAGAGATAGCAAGAAACAGCAAAAGATGGCAGCAGAGAAACAGCAGCAGCAGGGGCAGCAGAACCAGCATGAGACAGCGTGGTGGATATCTGGACCATGGAGCAAAAAAAGCTGAGTGCCTTCAGGCAGGATGTTGCTGGTAGAGTGGGGTGCTTCCCCAGGCACCTATCAGGGAACTAAAAGAGCTTCGTAATATTTGCCCAAATAGAGTGGAGGCCAAGCTGAGGGTCAAAGGGCCAAAGAGAGGCATGTCTATGTGCATGGCTGAAGGGAGACTGTCCTGATCAAAGAATTGTATCCTGAGTGTTCCTGAACCTAAGTAGTAACCTGTTACTTCCCTAATAAACCCCACAATCATGAGTATTGTCTGTGAGTTCTGTGTGGTCATTGCTATGAATTGTTGAGCCCAGCAGAGAAGTGTTTCTCTGCTATTCATAAGGTCTTTCCTGGCCAATTCTTTGAGAAGTGGATGGCTTCTTCCTTCTTCCTAGTCTGTCTCAGTCTGCAAGCCAGGCTGATACCTGTGCACTATGTGCACCCCACTGTGTTTGAAACACCAGTGGCATAGCCTCAGGACTCACAGCAACATGTCACTACAGTAGGACAAATTGATAGACAAGTTAGTCTTCTTTAACTGTTGGAAATCTCTCCAACCACCCTTACCTGGATCCCTGAGGCTGACTCCTCGATCTGTTCTGGTCCACTTTGCCTTTTCTTCCCTGCTTTCCTGCTTGCTGCTTATGCGGCTTGGCCTGGACAATGAATAAGGAAGACCAAAGAAGAGTTGATGCTTTTGAGTTGTGGTGCTGGTGAAGAATGCTGAAGGTACCATGGACTACTAAAAGAACTAACAGATCTGTCCCAGAAGAAGTGCAGCCAAGATGCTCCTTGGAAGTGAGAATGGCCAGACTTCGTGTCACCCTCTTTGGTCATGTTGTCAGAGTGGACCATTCCCTTGAGAAGGATGTCATGCTTAGTAAAGTGAAGGGGCGAAGAAAGAGGGGAAGGCCTTCGATGAGATGGATTGACACAGTGGCTGCGACAATGGGCTCAAGTATAGCAAGGATCATGGAGCTGGCGCAGGATTGGGCGGTGTTTCGTTCTGCTGTGCATGGGGTCACTATGAGTTGGAAATGACTCAACGGCACCTAACAACAACAACAACAGCAGCAGAGAAGTAGAAAGTGCCATGAGAGGGATGGTTAAGGTAAGAATTGTTAAAAGGTTGGAGGGTAGTAGCATGTCTGACCTAGCCTCATAGAAATCAGCCTTGGGCTGTGGGTGCTAATGGTGATTCCCTTTCTCCTTCCTGAAGTTAGGGGAGGTCAGGTGAACTGTCTCCATGTAAACATACCTGTACACAGAAAAAGAGAAAAAACAGATAACAAAGAAGATAGGGTAAAAATGTTAACAGTTGAAGAGTGTGCATAAGGGACACATTCTCCAAAAATGGAGTTCTTTGTACTATTTCTGTAACTTTTCTTATAACGTTATATCAAAATGAAATGGTTTTTTAACATAAATTTTTAAAAGGCCACAACTTAGCTATTAGAGGCATTTTTATTGTAAGGAGTTCTGGTGGTATGGCATTTGACTGCTAACCAGAAGGTCGGTGGTTCAAACCAACCAGCTGCTCGGTGGAAGAAAGATGAGGCAGTCTGCTTCCATAAAGATTTATAGCCTTGGAAACCCAATAAGGATTTTAATAATTTTTATTATGGGAGACAAAAATCTAAATTAAAAAACTATTATGTACAGTCACAGGGGACATCAGGCTCAATTGGCATAACATACTATACAAAAAATTGTTCCACCTCCTACTTTGGCAAGTAGCGACTGGGATCTTAAAAGCTAGCAAGCTGCCATCTAGATGCAATGATGAGTCTCTCCTTGTCCAGAGCAAAGAAGAATGAA